>NC_059139.1:11484318-11787348 GCF_020740605.2 Lemur catta | reverse complement strand
ATATTAGCAGAAATCCATTATCCTGTTAGTCTAGGAGCTTTGGATAAAATGCATTTAATGAATCTTAATGAATAATAACCTCTTTGCTAAGAAAGGAATTAGAAACGCAATTTTATATCAAACAGAAGACAAATTTACATTTACTTATCAAAGCTACTTTATAATCCTATTGTCTTTCAAATTTATTATATAACTATTAACACAGCACTAACCTAGTTTTACTATCTAAAAATAGATATTATTAATATTGACAACTCTCTTACTTATTGGCAAAAACATAAGTACATAAATATATGCAAAATTCTTACTTTTTCAATTTTATCAAGACAAAAATGAGAGTGCATTACCTTCTGTGTAGCCACACAAAAGTACACATGCTGATTCACTATGCTTCACCAGGCATTGCATATAAACTAAATTCCTGAAAGTTCAGATGTAGTGTTTGTAATGGCAACCAAGCTTAAAAAAGAAGAGAAAATAGTCATAAGAAGGTCTTAAAGTACTATGATAACAAAAGACATAAAATTAATAAAGCAAGGTAAGTATGCTTCGTACCCCTACGAAAGGGTAACCAAACTCAAAATAGGCCACCACTGCTGAGTGCAGCCAGCCATGGAAAACTCTAGTGCTCTGTGTGATTCCCACTCACCCCATGTCCTTTTCTTGAACTCAGTTGAGCCATGATCTCTGTCTAAAAAAGGTTGTGACATGGCTGTCCTTGGTCTTTGTACATTTTGCTGTTTTCTCCACAGCTCAGCAATCTCCATCTTTCCATCAAACTAATACTATACTTGTTTGTTTTGTTTAAGGTAAAGTCCAAAATTTATTGAAATATTTCCTCATTCATTAGAAAGTTACTATCGTATTAACTTTACTGTTAACAGTATTTTTATTAAGAATATTTTTCTTAGCAGACTTGTTACAAAGTGGCGTGGTTTTAGTGGCCCACCTTTGTTAGGCATAATCCCTTAATTTTAATCCAGTGATTCTGAGGACATAAGGTTCTTTGTTTTGTTTTCTTTTGTTTTTTTTTTGGAAATACATGTATTGTGTTATAGCAGATTTTTCTGCAAGTCACACACATATAATCATTTGCTAGGTGTTTCCCCATCCCTAACTTAAAAGAGCAAAGTAACCTATATCTAAATATTTTGTTTCCTGGCCAACCTCTGCCAAGAGTTTGCACAAACACACACACGCACACAAGCTATGTTCATTCTACCAGTAAGTAAAATGATGACATATAACCTCTGAATGCCATAAGGTATATTAAGAGTATTTCTTCATAAATTTTGCACCATGCTAAGCGTTTGCATGAGTAGATTAGGGTATACTTACAGGGCTCTGGAGCTTGCGTCCTCAGGGCAGGCACTTTACACAAAAAAACTGTTCAAAGCAATTGCATAAGGCAGTGGAATTTTTGTCAAAACAGTTGCCTCACCTAGGAAATATCACAAGAGTTCAGAGGAGGGTAGATCCTTAGAAATGTAAGTGCAAATTGAAGTCAAATGAAATACAATCCAGAGAAATGAAAAAAAACTGGAAGAAACAGGAATATATCCCAACGTTCTGAATGTCAATTTTACTTAATGGTAATTTACAACTTTAATCTTATCTTCATGCAATATAATACAATTAGGTGCAGAAGTAAGGTTTCAAGTATGTACAATGATTTAGAAGAGTTTTCTGTGTGGCAGGATGCTTCAAACTCGGTCTGACCACTCTTTCCATCCCCTTCCTCCAATACAGGGCTTTTCTTGGATTCTATTTTTTAATTAGAAAAATGATAAACAGAAAATTAAGTGTCATACTAAATGTCCACATATGCATCATCCATATTGTATATTTGCCTTATCTCTTTTAGATCACTTTAGAGGAAAAGTAACATAAGGAGTTAATGCCTCCTTTGTATCCCACTATGATATCAAACCCTCCCTTCCTCCTCAGAGATGACTCATCTTCCTAAAGAGAGTATACATACTTTCTGTCAGTGATTCCCATTAGGCATGAATATACCCATTCCCTCCTCCCTCCTCTCACCTGCCTGACACCCAGTGAATGATACTTCCATATGTGCACATAGTGATGATCAATTAGTACCAATCTGATGGTGAGTACGTGTGGTGCTTGTTTTTCCATTCTTGTGATACTTCACTTAGTAGAATGGGCTCTAGCTCCATCCAAGATAATACAAGAGGTCTTAGTTCACCATTGTTTCTTCTGCCTGAGTAGTACTCCATGGTATACATATACCACATTTTATTAATCCACTCATGTATTGATGGGCACTTGGGATGTTTCCACATCTTTGCAATTGTAAATTGTGCTGCTATAAACATTCTAGTGCAGATGTCTTTTTGATAGATTTTTCCCTTGGGTAGATGCCCAGTAATGGGATTGCTGGCTCAAATTGTATTTCTACTTTTAGTTCTTTGAGGTATCTCCACATTAATTTCCATAGAGGTTGTACTAGTTTGCAGTCCCACCAGCAGTGTATGAGTGTTTCTATCTCTTCAATTCCACACCAATATTTGTTGTTTTGGGACTTTTTGATAAAAGCCATTCTCATTGGAGTTAAGTGATATCTCACTGTGGTTTTGATTTGCATTTCCCTGATGATTAGAGATGTTGAGCATTTTTTCATGATTTTTGGCCATTATTCTATCTTCTTTTGAAAAGTTTCTGTTCATGTCCTTTGCCCACTTTTTAATGGGGTTGTTTGCCTTTTTTCTTGCTGATTTTCCTGACTTCTACATAGATTCTAGTTTTTAGCCCTTTGTCAGATGTATAGCATGCAAATATTTTCTCCCATTCTGTAGGTTGTCTGCTCACTCTAGTGATAGCTTCTTCGGCTGTGCAGAAGCTGTTTTATTTGATCAGGTCCCCTTTATTTATTTCTGTTGATGCTGTGATTGCTTTTGGGGTCTTTTTCATAAATTCTTTGCCTAGGCTAATGTCTACAAGAGTTTTTCCAACATTGTCTTCTAGAATTCTTATAGTTTCATGCCTTAGGTTTAAGTCTGTTATCCATCATGAGTTGATTTTTGTGAGAAGTGAGAGGTGTGGATCCTGATTTAGTCTTCCACATGTGGCTATCCAATTTTGCCAGCACCATTTATTGAATAGGAATTCATTTTTCCAGTGTATGTTTTTGTCTGCTTTGTCAAAAATCAGATGGCTATATGAGGATGGTTTTATGCCTGAGTTCTCAGTCCTGTTCCATTGATCTATGTCTCTATTCTTGTGCCAATACAATGCTGCTTTGATTATTATATCCTTGTAGTATAGCTTGAAGTCTGATAAATTGATTCTTCCCAATTTGTCCTTTTTGCTTAAGGTTGCATTGGCTATATGGAGTCTTCTCTGGTTCCATATGAAGCATAGAATTATTTTTTCCTGATCTGCGAAAAATAATGTTACTATTTTAATAGGTATTGCATTGAATATGTAGATCACTTTGGGCAGTATAGACATTTTAGCAGTGTTGATTCCGCCGATCCATGAGCATGGTATGGTTTTCCACCTGTTTACATCCTCTGCTATTTCCTTCCTCAGTGCTTCATAGTTCTCCCTGTGGAGGTCCTTCACCTCCTTAGTAAATATATTCCTAAGTATTTTAGTTTTTTTGTGGCTATCGTGAAGGGTATTGACTCTTTGATTTTCTTCTCAGTTTGACTGTTGTTGGCATATATAAATGCTACTGATTTCCGTACATTGATTTTGTAACCTGAGATTTGCTGAACTTATTTATCAATTCCAGTAGCCTCTTGGCAGAATCTTTGGAGTTTCCTAGATATAAGATCAGGTTGTGTGGAAAGGACAATAGTTTGACCTCTTCTACTCCTATTTGCATGCTCTTGCTTTCCTTCTCTTGTCGGATTGCTCCGTCTAGGACTTCCAGCACGATGGTGACTAGAAGTGTTGATAGAGGGCAAACTTGTCTGGTACCAGTTCTAAATGAGAATGCTTTCAATTTTTCCCTGTTCAGTGTGATGTTGGCTGTGGGTTTGTCATTCATGGCTTTTATCATTTTGAAGTAAGTCCTGTCTATGGCTGCAGTAGATTCATTTTTAAAAATTATCCAACGTTGCTAATTCAAAATATATTTTAAATATCTAAATATACTCCATCATTTATGAAGTAAATATTAAAATATTCTAAATAATGTGGCATCACCTCACATTTTTTTTATCAAAGGATCTTAATTTCAGGTTTTCTAACACAAAAGAAATGGTTCAGAATAGAATAGGGAGAGCAAAATAATATTTTTAATATTTCATTGTTTTTAGTGAAATTATATAAAGTCAGAACATTCATTGAAGGTTATGTTGTTATTTTGTGGTTACTAAATTGGATGCTTAAAGTATTTAAATTATCAGCAGAATGGGACCTCTGTGAACTTTAACACCAATCAGACCAACCTTCCCAACAAAGATACTATAAAATAGGGATTAAACATTTTTTAAAATCTTCCTAAAAGTAGCTCCCATTAAGTAAATATTTACCTTTTCTTTTAGCCCTGAGAATTTGTTTTAATTATGGGAGAAAGCCCTCAGACATAGATGAGATTTGGTGATGATGCAGGAAAAATAAGAAGTCCAGAGTCCACCTAGGATTTGGAATGTTTGGATGAAAATTCTAATGAATCCCCCTTCTTGAAGCACAAATTCAACAAATTAGATTTCAAGGTTAAGTATGAATTACCATTAAACTAGCCCTCTCCCAAAGTTGCAATCAAGCTTTGAATCTTCTGGTGAACAGGAATTCTTAAACCTTGAACTTGGATTGCAGTGGTATAAGGGAGAAAAGATGTACTTCAGTGGGTAATTGTGCTTTGTCTGAAACAGGAGTTGGCAAACCACAGTCTCCAGTTAAGTCCAGCCCACCGCCTGGTTTTATAAGTAAAATGTTACTTGAACACAATCATAATAATTTATTTACAGTTCAACAATGGCTGAGTTGAGTGATTATGACAGCAACATTATGGCCCACAAAGCCTAAAGTATTTACTACATAGCTCTTTACAGAAAAAGTTTGCCCACTCCTGGTCTAGAGCACACCCTTCTGAGTTATCTTTTTTTTTTTTTTTTTTATTTCAGCTCATCATGGGGGTACGTAAGTTCAGGTTATATACATTGTCCATGTCCCGCCCATCCCCCTGAGTCAGAGCCTCAAGCGTGTCCATTCTCCAGACAGTGAGTTATCTTATTCTGACTCTTTGGGAGCTATGTTATAACTCTGTAAGTTGTAGATAAGTGATAGCAATACATAACAATTCTTATCTATTACATGCAAAGTAAAATGTGTTTCATGTTATTTCCATGCAAAAGAAAAGTTGGTGTGATTCTAATTGTATTTGCTGCATTGTTTAGTCCAGTTTTGAAGGAAAAGTTCTCTGTTTCAACTAGTTCAATGAGAACTAAATCTTACACATAAGTTTTATACATTCAATGATTAGACACATTTTCCAATGACTCACTTCTGGCTCTGTACATTTCAAAAAGTGTTTCTCCTTTACAACCCACATATATCCAGTGTTGTGTGCTAAAGAAAATGATATGCTGAAATCCGTTACAGCAACTGAACTATACATGAACATGACTGTGACACACTCAGATATGTCCCCTGGAAAACAAACCACTCCCCCCCAACTCTATCTCTTCTTAGGTAAATCTCGTATGTCCCTGATCCACCCTACCTGAGGAGACATGTGACAGAGAGGAAAGACGAATGGAAGGACCAGCAGTCTCAACAAAATTGCAGTTAAAATATTTTTTATATTTTATATAAGGACACTGCTAGGGTCCTTCATGAGGTATGCGGTAAAATGTCTTTGGTGGGAGTCTTGCTCATTTATTTTATGCCTTTGCTGGCTTAAGGCTGGTACTCTGTTGAAATGTAATTAAATAATGATTGGTGGTTTCAGCAAGAGGATCTCCCAGACATCATTATATCTTAATTTAATACAGGATGAGGAGGCACAGGAAATGACCAAAATCAAGATTTATTTGATCCTTTCTTACTTTATTACAAAATTTAAAAGAACATTTTAAAATGAAAATCCATCATTTTTCACCAGCATAAAGGTTTAGCCCCAAATAAAACACTCCATATGGCTCCTGAGAGGAAGAAAAATCCGACTTTCTCAGACAGTCAAAGCTAAAGTCTATTTTTAACAATATATGGAAAAACAAACTATAAAGCCCTACATAAGTTTAAAGCAAATAGTGTCCTAAACTATCCAATGTAAGTTTAATCAAAGAGCTCTCAAAAATAAAAATGGATCTGATTCCTGTACATAGACTTAAATGTTGTTATGAATTCTTTCCAGGTACACAGTTTCTATGAGACCATGTTGGTAGCACCCTGCTGTCACAGAAATTATTATGGTGGAGCTAGATTGGAAATCTGTGAAATGATTACAACATCACAAGGCTTCCATGCCTGAGAATGAGTATAGAATCAGTACTTCACTTGATCTTTTCTCATCACTAAAGCATATCATTGGAATGTACCTTTTTTTTTACTGCATAAGATCATCTGAGTGTTTGATATTTTTAATTAATCAATATTCCAATGATTTAAATGGACAGATGCCCCACTGTTTTTTATGCTTGCCCACTGAACTTATATAGCTTCTTTACATAAAAAAATTGTGTCTGCTCTCAAACATATAAGAATTAATGCTTCACATGAATGTTTTGTTTAGTAAGAAACTTGAAAGCTCTGTTAAATTTCTGAGACTATTTTCAACCAATATAATTTATTAAACATTAAATTGAAAGAACACTCTGGTCAATGTGAATACTGATCTCCAAAACTGGTCTTGTGCAACCTATCAGTAAAATATATGTACTTTCAAGGATAAATTATATTATTATGTGCCATGAATAATAATAATTTTAATGCATATAAAATATTTAGGTTATTAATATAACCGATTTCCTTAAGTACTAAGTTTGACAGTGGATATCTCTGACATTTTGCTTTGACACCCTTGTTTTGACATTATTGTGAAGGTACATCCTCATTCTTTCAAACTCATGGTCTGGCTTGTGATTATCTTTCACATTTCTTTTTAGAGCAATTTTTTGTGAAACCATGGATAAGTCAAAAATTCATGTTATTTTTGAATATGAGTTCCATCATGGAACAAATTCTGCACAGACAGCTCGAAATATCAATAAAGTGTTTGGAAAGGATGTGGCTAATGCACACATAGTATGTGGATGGATAGAGAAATTCCATTCTGGTGATTTTAATCTTGAAAATAAGCTATGTGGGTGACCAGAGACCAAGGTGGATAATGATGAGCTGAAAGCTATAGTGGAAGCAAATCCATCTCAACCTAGACATAATTTAGCAGCAAAGTTTGACATTACTATTCCAACAATATTGGACCATTTGAAACAAATGAGCATGGCAAAGAAGCTGGATATGGGCTGGGCGTGGTGCCTCATGCTTGTAATCCTAGCATCCTGGGAGGCCGAGGTGGGTGGATCGCTTGAGGTCAGGAGTTTGAAACCAGCCTGAGCAAGAGTGAGACCCTGTCTCTACTAAAAATAGAAAGAAAGTAGCTGGAAAACTAAAAATATATAGAGAAAAAATTAGCCGGGCATGGTGGTGCATGCCTGTAGTCCCAGCTATTCGGGAGGCTGAGGCAGGAGGATCGCTTAAGCCCAGGTGTTTGAGGTTGCTGTGAGCTAGGCTGATGCCACAGCACTCACTCTAGCCCAGGCAACAGAGCAAGACTCTGTCTCAAAAAAAAAAAAAAAAAGGAAGCTGATAGATGAGTACTGCATGAATTAAATGAGCATTGGAAAAAGAAATCATGTCGAAACTTGCCTTTCTTTGCTGTAATGACATAAAGGTGAACCATTTCTGCACCATATTATTATGAAAAATGTGATGAAAAATGGATTCTTTTTGACAATTGCAAGCATTTGGCACAATAGTTGGATAAAGATGAAGTGCTGAAATACAGTCCAAAACTGAATATTCATTAAAAAAAGCTAATGGTGTCTGTTTGGTGGTCCAGCACTGGTGTTATCCACTACAGCTTCATGAAACCTAGTCACTCAATTACAGCAAATGTCTACTGCAACCAGTTGGATGAAATGATCGAGATGCTTGTGATTAAGCAGCTGAGACTGGTCAATAGAGAGAGGCCAATCCTCTTGCAAGACAATGCTTTACAACATGTAGCACAAACGATGCTGCTCAAACTACAGAGGCTGAACTTGGAAACTGTCATCCACCGTATTCACCAGACCTTGCACCAACTGACTCCCACTTCTTCCAGGCTTTGGACCACTTCTTGCAAGGAAAAATATTCCATTCTCAACAAGCTGTGGAAAATGCCTTTAGCAATTTCATTACCACTTGCTCTCCAGGCTTCCTCACTGCTGGCAAAAACAAGCTACTGTTAAGATGGCAAAACTGTGTGGATAGTTTAGGCACATCCTTTGATTAACTTTACTTGAGATGTAATAAACTAAACTTTTGATTCATGATCAGACATTTCATATTTAATGACCTTAAATATTATTTGCATCTTCTCTCTTTTTTTAAGTAGTCTAGATAAGGTTTTGTCAATTTTGTATTTTCAAAAAAATAACATTTTTATTGATTTTTTTCTATAGTTTTTTATTCTCTATTTCTGCTTTAATTTTTATTATTTGCTTTCTTATGCTAACTTTTGTCTTAGCTTGTTATGTTTCTAGTTTCTTGAAGTATAAAGTTAGATTGTTTACTTGAGATATTTCTTCTTGTTTTAATGCAGGAGTTTACCACTAAAAATTTCCCTCTTACTACTATTTTGGTGCATCCTGGAGGTTTGGGTGTGTTGTATTTGTATTTTTGTTTGTCTCAAGATCTTTTTTAAATTCCCTTTTCATTTCCTCTTTGATTTAATGGTTGTTCAAGAGTATGTTGTTTAATTTTTCCATATTTGTGATATTTGTGAGCTTTTCTGGTTTTTTACTGTTATTGATTTCTACTTTTATTCCATTGTTTTCAGAAAAAAAATACTTGGAATGATTTTGACCTTCTTAAATTTGTTAAGATTCTTTTTGTGACCTAGAATGTGATCTATCCTGAAAAATGTTCTATGTGCATTTGAGAAGAAAGTGTGTCTATCTGCTATTGGGTGAAAAGTTCTGTATATATCTGTTAGGTCCATTTGGTATATTGTTCAAGTGAGCTGTTTCTTTATTGATTTTCTATGTAGATGTTCTATCCATCATTGCAAGTGGGGTATTGAAGTCCCCTATTCCTATTGTATTGCTGTCATTTTCTGTCTTCAGATTTGGCAGTATTTGCTTTATATATAGGTGCTCTGATGTTAGGTGCTTATATATTTATAATTTTTATATCTGCCTGCTGAAATGACTGTTTTATAATTACATAATGACCTTCTAAGTCTCTAAAGATAGTTTAAGACTTAAAATGTATTTTGTATAAGGAAAGCTACTTTTGCTTTCATTTGGTTTTTAATTGCATAAAATGTATTTTCCCATCCTTTCACTTTTAGCCTATGTGTGTCTTTAAATTGAAAGTGAGTCTCTTAAACTTGAGGCATGAAACCATAAGAATTCTAAAAGAAAATGTTGGAAAAACTCTTATAGACATTGGTCTAGGCAAATAATTTATGAAGAAAACCCCAAAGGCAATCACAGCAACAACAAAAATAAATAAATGGGACCTTATCAAATTAAAAACCTTCTGCACAGCCAAGGAAACAGTCACGAGAGCAACAGACAACCTACAGAATGGGAGAAAATATTCACATGTTACATATCCAATAAAAGGCTGATAACTAGAATCTATATAGAACTCAGGAAAATCAGCAAGAAAAAATCAAACAACCGTATGAAAAAGTGGGCAAAGGACATGAACAGAAACTTTTCAAAAGAAGATAGACTAATGGCTAACAAATATATGAAAAAATGCTCAACATCTCTAATCATCAGGGAAAAACAAATCAAAATTACAGTGAGATATCACTTAACTTCAGTGAGAATGGCTTTTATCAAAAAGTCCCAAAACGATAAATGAGATAGGAACACTTATACAGTGCATGTGGGACTGCAAACTAGTATAACCTCTGTGGAAAACAATATGGAGATACCTCAAAGAGATACAAGTAGAAGTACCATTTGATCCAGCAATCCCATTACTGGGCATCTACCCAAAAGAACAAAAGACATTCTGTAAAAAAGACATCAGCACTAGAATGTTTATAGCAGCACAATTCACAATTGCAAAGATGTGGAAACAACCCAAGTGTCTATCAATACATGAGCAGATTAATAAAATGTGGTATATGTATACCATGGAGTACTACTCAGGCAGAAGAAACAATGGTGAACTAAGACCTCTTGTATTATCCTGGATGGAGCTGGAGCCCATTCTACTAAGTGAAGTATCACAAGAATGGAAAAACAAGCACTACATGTACTCACCATCACATTGGTATTAACTGATCAACACTTAAGTGCACATATAGTAATAACATTCCTCGGGTGTCGGGCAGATGGCAGGGGGGAAGAGGAAATGGATATATACACACCTAATGGGTGTGGTGCACACCGTCGGGGGGATGGACACACTTGAGGCTCTGACTCGGGTGAGGCAAGGGCAATATTCATAACCTAAACATTTATACCCCAAAAATATGCTGAAATAGAAAAGAAAAAAAAAAGAAAAGAGAAAAAAAGAAGAAAGTGAGTCTCTTATAGATAGCATATCCCTGGATCTTGTTTTTTATTTAGTCCATTCATCCCAGCTACCTCTTTTGCTTGGTAAATTTAATCCATTTACATTTATGGTTATTATTGATAAGTGAAGATTTAGTATTGCCAATTTGTTGTATTCTATCTATTTTGTGGTTGTTTTGTCATGTTTGTCCTCTCTGTCTTCCTTTGTTATTTTATGCTTTTTTTAATGAGTCACTTCGATCTTTTCATATTTTGTGTATGTATTAAAAACTTTTTTTCTTGTGGTTAGCTCAAGGCCTGTATGAAATATCTTGTGGTTATAACCTTCTATTTTAAGTTGATAACAACTTAACTTCAATCACATACAAAACACTGCACTTTTACTCCCACCCATACACACACTTTGTGTCCTCGTGGTCAGAGTTTGTTTCTTTTTATATCGTGCATCTATAAACAATTTTTTTATCGTTTAACTTTTATAATTGAGTCAAAAGTAAATTACCTACCACCATCACAGTGTTACACTAATCTGCATATGTGTGTGTATGTATGCATATATATCTCCCATACATTTCCCTTCATCAGTTAAATTTATGTTTTCATATTCTTTTGCTTTGCTGTTCAGTATATTTTTATTTGAATTTGAAGAATTACCTTAAGTATGTAAGGCAGGTACAGTGGTGACAAACTCCCTCAGATTTTTTTTGGCCGGAAAGACCTTTATGGCTCCTTAATTTTAAAAAATAGTATCACCAGATATAGTATTCTTGAATGGCAGGGTTTTTTATCCAATACTTTGAATATATTATTACACTCTCTCCTGACCTAACAGTTCTCTGTTGAGAAATCTCCTGATAGTTTTATGAAAGTTTCCTCATATATGATGAACTACCTTTCTCTTGCTAATTTCAAAATTCTCTTTGTCCTCAACTTTTGGCTATTTAATTAAATATCTCAAAGTAGCATTCTTTGAATTGAACCTGTTTGGGGATCTTTTAGCTTCATGAATCAGGATGTTCATTTCTCTCCCCAAATTTGGAAAGTTTTCAGTCATTTTTGAAGGAGCTTTCTGCTTTTTCCTCCCTTTTTCTTTTCCATCTAATATTTCAATAATGAATATATTTATTTGCTTGATGGTGTCCTATAAATTGCAAAGACTTTCTTCACTCTTCTTCCTTCTTTTTTTTTTTTATTTTCTCCTCCAACTGGATGATTTCAAATGTTCTGTGTTTGACTTTGTAGACTTGTTCTTCTGCTTGGGTTAGTCTGCTGTTAAAGCTCTCTATTGCATTTTTCATTTCATTCATTGTATTATTCAGTTCTGGAATTTCTGTTTGGTTCTTTGTTATGATTTCTGACTCTTGGTTGAACTTCTATGTTTGTCTATGTATTGTTTTCCTGATATTACTGAGTTGTCTTGTTTTTTCTTATAGCTTACTAAGCTTTCCTAAAACAATTATTTTAAATTTTTTGTGAGGCAATTTGTAGATTTTCATTTCTTTTAGATGGATACTAAAAATTGTTTTCCTTTGGTAGTGTCAAGTTCTCTTGATTTTTTTTTATGTCTCCTATAGCCTTGCATTGATATCTGCACATTTAGGGGAGTATTCACTTCTTCAAAGCTTTATGGATTTTTTTCAGTGATGAAAGATGTTTACCTACAATGGGTGCAAGAGTGCCAGCTGAGTAGGATGCAGCAGCTCTGGCTCTGGGCACAGATGCAGAATCTATTTACCTGCATCAGCTGAGTCACAAAACTGTGGGGGTCCTCAGTACCCAAAGCTATGGATGTCCACAACAGTGGCAAGGGCTGCTGGGGCTCTCAGTGGGTAAGGCTGATGGATTCCTCCTGTTCTCTATTTCTCCCATGGGAGGCAGCTGTGGTTAAATGGATCCTTCATAGTGCCAGGTCTGACACACAGGCATGCTCATGGTGGTGGTGGTACCACTGTGTGATGCACACACAGGCTCTCACAGAGTGGCTGCAAAACCAAGGTCCAGAATGTAGGCACACATGGAATAATCACAATCCCAGGGTCCAGGGAACAGGTACACACAATGCAGTGGTGTCTCTGGTGTTTGAGCAGATATTACAGGATTCCCAGTGGTGAAAGCTGTGGGAATTCTGGGGTGGCCAAAGGGCTATTGAGGTCCTCAACAGTGAAGGCTGCGGGGGTCATCTGCAAAGCAGGCCACTGAGGTCCACGGTGGTACTCACCTTGTGACTGACACTGATAGCTCTACAGTTCTTTGTTCCTAGTTGTCTCTAGACATCTCAGATATGTTGATATTTCCAGTAATCTGGGTGTGGTAAAACTGAGGCAGGTCATTAGAGCAGTGATCTGAATAGCTAGGGTAGCTGGAAGGCCACTGTTTCATTTTTGCCCCCATGAGGGAAATTTGTATGCCAAGGAGACTCACCTTGGCATTGAGCTGTGCCAGCCTGAAGAATAGGATAATACAGACAAAATGAAACTATTCTTCCTTTCTGCATAGTTATTCTCCATTTTTTGTCCCACTGTGTTGCTGCAGCTTCCTAATTGGATTCCTGGGCCCTCTCAGAGATATTTTAGTTCATGGAGAGCTATCTTATTGGTTTTTGTGGGTACAAGGGCTGGGGTCTCCTACTCTGCCACCTTGTCAATGTCATTTCATGATTTTTTAGTAATTTGAGAGAGGAGGAATTCTCAATTTATAAATATTTCCTTAGAATTTTTCTCCATCTCAGGCCAGGTGGTTACCTCTGTGTCTCCAAGTTCTCTAAACTAATACAGAAGTAAAATGACTCAGACCCAATTACAGCAGTTGGTAAGGGCTTAAAGTTCTCCTAATTATCTATATCTTCTAGCTCTGATTCCTGCCTCTCCTGATTTTCCCAACTTACTTTTATCTTTCCTCTAGCAACTGTACCTTCCCTCGACCCTATGTTGACCCAAAGTTATACGCAGTCTCTTTTAATCTTTATTTCTGGCAAACATCACTCTCACCAAACAAGCAGTTTTAAATAATAAGTTTTTATTAAAGACTCAGAAAGTAACAGCAGGGTGTTATATAGAAGCCGAACAGAACTTAAAACATAAAATTGCGTATTTCATATCCCTTTGTTTAAAAACCATTCATACTACAGCGAATTTCTCATTTCCAGAACCCCTGCTTTATCCTCTCTCTTTATACCTAGTCACACAGATTTCTTCTCCATTTACTAAGCAGAGCAACACACACACACACACACACACACACACACACACACACACACTGACTCATAGAGATTTTGTTAAAATTAATAATGATAAAGTCTACCAATTTAGGCTAAAAAAATAGAATTAATATATGTGGGAGGAAATTCTTTGTTCAGATAAGCTTGGAAAGTGCTTAAAGTTAGAAAGGTCTCTCTCCTACAAGACATCCTTAGCCTTTAATATGTCAAAATGAGCTGAGTGTTGGGTAAAAGGAAAATTTTGTTGTAGTAATACCTCTCAGTAAACAGTTGGGATACTCTCTTAAGAACTTTTTTTACCGGTAAGTTTCTGCTAGGTGGTCACTATTTTTACATCTTCAGCAATTCTGGTGCAATGCTTGATACATGGCAGGTCCACAATAAATCTTAGATGAATCCAAAAGGGTTATAATCTGGATTTTCTGTGGTCCAGTTCTGTTTTATGTGTATAGCTTCCCTTTGAAAATCATAATTTCATGTATGAGAATTACGATTCCTGCCCAATGAGATAACTGGATGTACAGACCAAAAAAATTTCACTGCAGCAGTGGAAGCACAATCCTATGAGGGCAAATCTACATTGGAATAGAGGATATTTAGCCATGAGAAGGAAAGAATATAAGATATTTAAGCACAGAAGGGAAAGCAATAACTTCCACAAACTCAGAGATGGAGAAAAAATCAGGCCATCCATCCACACACTCAGCAACTCAGGTACTCTGTGGGATCAGGCAGTTGTGACTGTTAGTGTAAATACAGGATCCCAAGCTCACAGGGAAATCTCTTCTGGTCACAAAGTTAATTAGTAGCATCTACTCCTGATTGCCAGGCTATGTGCTGATGTATTTGTCACCACAGAATCATGAAATCATTTCTAGTTCTGCTTATTTTTCTCCTCACAAGAGAAATGTGTAAATATGAGCCCTATTGTCAATGTTATTACAAGCAGCTAATATGCTGATTCACTCGTGTTTGCATTAACATTTGCTAACAATGAGGATGGGTCTCAGCCCCTTCCAAGTTTTCCTATAGCAGAGAGGAAAAAACAATCAAAGTTTTGGTATTGTCTTTTCCACTCTAAACCACAGTAAACATCCACTGTGACATCCATCGTTTAGGCCAACTGCACATAATAAAATGTTTGTTTTGTGTCTAAAAGGAATGAGACTATAACAAATATTAGAACATCACATCTATTTAAGCATCTCTTCCAGCCCTAAACTACATGTGATCAAACAGTGGTAAAGCCTGAGGATTGCACACAACTTCCAGTCCTGCCTCCCTCCATTTGAAGGAGGACTAATCAAAGCCCAGGAGAAAGTGATAATAGACCCAGGGCTAAAGCTGAAGACTCCTAAACCTCAGCTGACTTCTCTCTCAAGTATATACTACATATTTGATATTTCACACTGTAAAAATGGCTGTAAGAAAAGGGCAAATTCCAATAGAAGATGGTCAGACATTATTGAGAAAATGCAAACTACTAAAGGATTCCTAAAACTTGAATTTTCTATCAAGCTTTAATTTTTCTGTGAAGGTACTCCCATAGATTAATGTGAGGAGGAGTTAGTATAAGCAGAGACACTTTCCAAATCTTTCTGGAGTCAAGAGCTTCATAAACCCAAGTACTGCAGACTGAATGTTTGTGTCCCCCCAAAACTCATATATTGAAATTCTGACCTCCAGTGTGATGGTATTAGGAGAGTGGGGGCCTTTGGGAGGAAATTAGGTCATGTAGGTGGAGCCCTCATGCATTGGATTAGTGTCCTTATGAAAAAGATTCCAGTGAGCTCTCTAGCCCTCTTTCTACCATGTGAGTATACAGGAAGAAGTTGGCAGTCTGCAAGGTGGCCCTCACCAGAACCCCACCATACTGGCACCCTGGCCTCAGACCTCCAGCCTCCATATCTGTGAGAAATAACTTCATGTTCCTCATAAAACATCTGATTTATGGTATTTTGTTATAGTGGCCTAAACTAAGACACTGAATTTCTCACCAATCATTGCTGAATTTTATGGGAAAGACAGTTGTCAATTTCCTTTAGAAGTTGAAGAAACCAAACGTGGATAAAGGATGTGGATTGATTGAGTTTTCATTGATAGTCTACATAAGCCAGATGGACAGTAGGTATATCAATTCTATGCTCTACTGATTTGGTTGATTAGATAGATAGATAGAATAGACAGACAGATAGATGATACATGGATCTCAATGAGAAGGTCCAAAAAAGGTGAGAAGAGGATGTTGGCCAACCTAATGTATAAGATAAAGTAACCAAACACATTCTTAGACAATTTAATTTATAATGTCAGTAAAACATTTGTAAAGGCTTAATAACAATGTACAATCTTGGAGTGGTCAGACCACATCTCTCACTAAATCATGTTAAATTTCTTAGCATCCATAATTGACTCCACCAAGAGACTTTTATGAGCATTTATTTCTATCATTATCAAACTAGCATTTATTGATATCATTAAAGACTAAAGGGCTTTCCCTGATTATATATTCTTTTTTAAAATAAAGCAACAAAGAGAATACCCCAATATATGAAAGTCTTTGTAATGACACCAGTATATCTTTCATTGGGAGATTAATTTTGGAAAAAATAAATTCTAACCTTATATTCATGTATACATTGTAATTACTAAACCAAACAAAATGGTTTAGCACCTATTCTTTGGAGAACATTTTGTTTGGCACCATATTACAAAAACTGTTTAAAGGCAAACAGAAGTAATCATGACGTGTTAGGCAATTTGATAAAGCCTGCATTTTAAGATTTATTGGGTCATCATATTCAATATGATTGGAAGGAATACTTAAAATTTAAAAAAATCCAAACTACACATGAAGATAAAGAGTGACTGTAACATTCATAAAGCTTGATCTCTTTATATTGTGTTTGTGGTGGTGGACTGATACTGGTGATAGACTAGTCTTCATTGAGAGATAGGATCGATTCCTCCCTAACACTACTCAAAAACTATCTTTTAGAAACAAGCAGACAAAATTCTCTCATTTTTAGCCACCTTGTTTTGCATAAGACACTTCTCTGATGACATTGATTACAGTTAGTCTATCTTAAAAATCATGGTGCTTCTAACTGTTGTTTATAATAGATATATCCAGCTTGAAAGAGAGACACAGAACTGTGGAAACAGAAAGAAAGGAGGAATGGAGGGAGGGAGGGAGAAAGGGGAGAGAGAGAAAAAGAGATCTCATTCTAACCCCGAGGCTTGAATAACATGGAGCTAAATGTCCATTGGGATTTTGAATCTGTGGTACTGAACCATCCAAACATAACAGGAAAATTTTATATTTTTAAACCTACCTAACTGTTGTAGATTGTCTTATATCCAGAATGATATCATTTGAAATTTCCTATTTTTTAGTTGTCTCTTCTGCAACAGATCTCTGAGTTACAGATTATATTTTAATTGTCTGTCTCTACTCAATGCATTGAGTAATAATAAAACTAGGATCCTTTAATTGTATGGCATCTTGAAACCAGTAATTACTAAACTAAAAGTGCTGATCAAAAGATTTATTTTCTACATACCTATCCCACAACCAAATGAATACTTCTGCCTAAACTGAATTTGGCAAGAGCTGACCGAGCAGTTATGTAACCCTCCATTTGCTTTGCCTACATATGTCCCCACTGGCACTTACTGCCAGGACAAGCAGAATTTAGACCAGGAATCTGCAGAGTCAGTGCTAAAAATCAGCAAGTAAGCAGCAGGTTCAGTTCCTGGTAAAGACCCAGGTCACAGGGGTGGGCAGAGGCAGCCAGGGGTCAAGGAAATTCAGAGCCAAGTGGGGCAGAGGCCAAACGCCACAGTCAGGAACCAGAGCCAAGGAGCCATCAGGAGCTCAGGAAGCAACAATGATGACGCAAGACAGGCAACCATTTCCAGAGAGATCGAATTCTCCAAGATGCTCTCCAAGAAATGTTTGTAAGTCAACATGGCTGAGCCAACTCCAGTTCTATAACACCATAAAGATGCTATCCTAACAATAAAAAAACACGCTCACTGTGTATCTGTCTAGTGTTGTTCTGGTTGGTTGTAATGGTTATTGTCTGTGTCAGCCAGCACAGTGGTGTACATTATTTTATATCTTCTTTGATTCTTTCTTCAGACAGGTAATTTCAAACTCTTCAGGATCATACCACATTTATTTTTGCACAAACCTCCTGCCCTTACTGGGCACAGATTACTGCACAGATTACTTGATAAAATATTTGTTGACTGAATTTTCTTTCACTTCTATGTTTAGAGAGGTCATTCTATGTAGAAGCAGCCCAGCTATATTAGAAAGTGCCAGTTTGGTTTCTAGTGTTCTTGTACTAGGTATCTTGGGAATTACTTAAATTTTATGAGCCTTAGTTGCCACATCTGCAAAAGATGGCTAAATAACACTTTACCTAAATATTAGACTTAGGTTAGACTAAAAAATTGCCTGATAGTCATAAAACAAAGCAGACTTTTGGAATAATAGAAGAGATATACCTTAGTTTTTGGAGGAATTGTATGCTAGGTCCTGAATCTTCCAGTAAGGAGCTATGTAACTGTGGAAAATCATAGAGTGTATTATTTATTTTATTTTATTTTATTTTATTTTATTATTTTTTGAGACAGAGTCTCGCTCTGCCCGGGTTAGAGTGCCATGGTGTCAGCCTAGCTCACAGCAACCTCAAACTCCTGGGCTCAAGCAATCCTTCTGCCTCAGCCTCCCGAGTAGCTGGGACTACAGGCATGTGCCACCATGCCCGGCTAATTTTTTCTATATATTTTTAGTTGGCCAGATAATTTCATTCTATTTTTAGTAGAGATGGGGTCTTGCTCTTGCTCAGGCTGGTCTCGAACTCCTGAGCTCAAAAGATCTGCCCACCTCGGCCTCCCAGAGTGCTAGGATTACAGGCGTGAGCCACCTCGCCCGGCCTTAGAATGCATTTACATATTAGCATATAATTCCATTTTCAGAGACTGAAAAAAAAGCCTTCAGTACAAACAGGACCATTAACCCCAATCATTTCAACAAAATGCCTAACAAATTGCACTCCACCACTGTGGACCCACAGATCTTGGATAAACTTTACCGTAACTGTATAACTTACATTAAAATTGGCAAAGTGCATGAAATTAAAAAAAATTTGGCAAGGTACATTGAGGACATAAGAGAGTATAAAATGCCCTAGAAAGAAATTATTGGAAGAAGGCACATGTGTAAACAATTCAAATTAATTGTTAAATGAACTCAATTTCAAGTTCCAATTTCATGATGACATGTTGATCTAGATACATTTCTTTTCTAAATGCTATTTCAATCACCAACAAAAGTGATTTTTCTTGGCATGTAAGAAAAATGAAAAGAAAGATATTACACAAAGACATGTACTATCAATGGATGAGAAGTTGAAGAGTTTCTTGATGATTGTAAGTGGATATCACTAATTACTGCTCAAACAAGAAAGAATTTTCCTAACTATTAGGAACAATATTTTTTTAACGAAATAACCCAAAACCCAGTATTGAAAGAGGAATTGTCAGGGAGGCCATGGGAGAGATTGCAGCATAACTTTAAGAGCTGTCCCATTCCTAGACACATAATGCAACTAACTGTAATATTTACACCATGCTTAGATTTAGCTTAATCACTAGAAAAGTGAGAGTTTTCCCTAGGCAGATTTTGATTATTGGTGTTAGGAGAGAAAGAAAAGACAAATAGTTCTCCAACTAACTTTTGGCCACAACAAACCTATAGGACAAAATGACTCAGCACAGCAATAAAATCCCTAGAAACTTTAATTTCTACAGTAAATCTTGCCTGTACTCTTACCACTGGCAACTAAGATTCAGCCCAGAAACAGACACTCCTACTAATCTGCCATTAGAAGATTGAAATCTCATTGGTTTAGAAAGCAGACACTGGAGATGAAGCCAAAGAACTTTGACAATTCCACCACAGCTAGGAAAAGAATGGCTTTTTAAAGCATTAGTGTCTAGTTTTCCCCTACTAATGAAAATAAAAACAAAAAGCAAAGTGCGGATATGGCCAAAACGCCTGTAGCAATGCAAATTGATTTTGTAGCTTAATTTACCTGTTGACAAAGCTACACAGACTCTTGACTCAGTACCTTATGAGGAAGCCCACACCAGTTGGAATACATGGATTCTACACCATCTATTCTAAAAATTGGCACTATTGTCAGATAATGTGACATGGGGAGACAATCAATTTACTGAAAAGAAGCTCAAACAAAGACATTAAATGCCATTTTTCTAATGAAACAGGATTAATACAAGAAAGTAGAGAGAATGTTAGTATTCTCAGTGGAGATTGAGAATATATGGCATCCATATATCAAGAACAAGATACTATGACAAAGGAATCAAAAGAAAATCAAAAGAATTTAAAAATATAAGTGTTGAAATTTCCAAACATTCAATCTAAGGAGTGAAATACATGATGAATTCAGACATTTTTTTTCTTATCCTTCAGTAGATGTGAGTCCCTCATTCTATCAAAAACCTTCCATATACATGTGCTCTGTAGTTAATCTTCTCCCAGAGAAAGTTACATAAGAACAACAATAAAAGTAAAATATAAGTTAATATTTTAAATAAGAATAACTGGTAAAAGTCAGCTGCTTTTTCAAAATACTATTAATAATAAAATAATTTTCTAGCAAATATTTCCAAGAATGAAGAAATGAAAAGAAAAAAATCCATAGAGAAAAAGGTGAAAAGTTTAAAATTTAAAGGTTAAAATGTCATACAGAAATAAAGTACAGCATTACACCAATAAATTTGTAAATACCAATATTTTACTGGAAAATATAAATGGCCAACCTCATCACACAAAATATTTATTTAAAAAAAATAACAAAGGCATCAGATTCATGAAACTTTATAGATAAGCATTGGATCTAGTTTTTATTTTTCTCCAGAGCATGGCGAAATATGAGATCCTTCAAATACTTTGTATAAAGCTGCTATAATTTTAATGTCCAATGAACAAAGATGGAATAAAAATTATGATAGATCAATATCACTTATGCATATAGATGATTTATTAATATCCTAAAGATAAATATTAGTTCATGAATTCCAACAGAAGTAAAAGAAGTTTGTACAAGATAAAAGTAATGTTCATTTGTTTCCTAAATTTAAAAATAGCTCAATATTAGCAAAATAGTGATGTAATTCATTGTATTACATGCTAATGGAGAAAAATGATAATTGCTAAAGTAAGGCATTTAATAAAATTAAGCATTTATTACTAATCAGTACCTAAACTTTTCACATCTGAAGCTCCTGGTTGTGAGGAAACGTAAGAGAGAAATTCCTAGGGCTTCACCCCCTCCAAAATGGGCTTTTACAATCTTTGTTATGGTAGAACCTTTCAACTCACGTGAACCGTGGGTTTCCTACTGCCTAAAGATTGCACAGAGATGTTGCTCCAGAGAGAAAACCCACACAGAATCCCACAGCCATCTGAGCCTAGAGCACCTCCAGCTGGGAGCGATCTTGATAGCCTAGATACCAGAGGTCTACAGGCACAGCTGCAGCTGCTGCACTACTCTGAGGAGAGAGAAGGGAGATTGAGGACTTCCATGCAACCCTTAGAAGGTCCAAACCACCCTGCAGTGAGCTGCCGTTGAGACTGAGATATGAGGAGATTGCACTCCCCACAGCTTCTTGCCCACACTGCTTGCCTGGAAGGGGCCCCACTCTCTCTGGTCACAGGCTCAAGGTGCAATTTTGAGAGTGTAATGCTGGACTGTACCCCACCCTTGGGCCAAGTTCAGGCTGATGTGGCTGCAGCCACCACCTGGCTGAGGAGGAACAGGGAAATCTAGCTATCCTAGATGTACCTAGGGCAATATCCACCACTCTGCAAACAGCTGCTGTGAGACAGAGACGTGAGTGGAACGCAGTGTCCACAGCCTCTTTCCTGTGCTGCTTGCCTGGAAGGAGCCCCACTCTCTCTAGCCACAGCCCCATAGCCAGCTCTATTTTGAGAGTTTAACAATGAACTATGCCCCACCCTTCAACCGACTTTGGACTGACAAGGCTGCAGCCACTGCCCAGCCAGGGAGGGAAAGGGAAACCAGGCTCCATGATGCGTACATAGGACAATACCCACTGCCCTGCAACAGGGTGCTATGAGACCAAGATACTAGTGGACCACACCCCCTGCAGATCCTGGCCTATGCTGCTTGCCTGAGTGAGGCCCTGCCCTCTCATCATGGGCCCAGAGCTGGCACCATTTCCGGAGTTTAACATAAGGCTGTGCCACCAACATCAGCATGGACCATCTGAGTTTCAGTGGGTTGCTCCACCACCACTATTGCCATCACCCACATCTCATCAGCTATCCAGGGTCCCGAGAACCTGCCCACACATCCAGCTCCCATTATTAGTTTCTGAGAAAGCTACTTAAAGGCCCAAGAATTGGCCATCCAGGACCCATCAACACCAGGGACAGTGTAAGCCACTCTGGGGCCTAACAGGTATACTCAGCCCACTGCTGCTGCTACTAGGGCCCAAAGACTGGCTCAGTTGTCATTCAAGTCCCGAGCAAAATTTCCCATAGCCTCAAATAAATAACCATACCTTAGGCCATCAAGGAAACCACAGATACCACTGACCCTTTGTACTGCTAAATAAATCATATAAAAATTGCACTACTGCAGGTACCCGGAATCAAAGCCATATGTCCTACTTAACCAACAAGATATATACATCTTCAGAAAAAAAGTCTCCCCTATAAAAGCAATTTCAAAAACTTGGAAGAAGTGACTGCTACGGCAGATGCACAGATAGCAATGAAAGGACATAGGAAACATTAAAAAGCAAGGAAATTTGACACTACCAAAGAACCACAACAATTTCCAGCAGCAGATCCCAATAAAAAAGAGCTCCTCAAAAGACCAGATAAAGAATTCAAAATATTGATTTTTAAATAAGCTCAATGAGATGCAAAAGAAGTCTGAAAACCAATATTAAAAAAATCACATCAATTCAGGAAAATCTTACCACATAAACATTTGCCTAACACTGCTTTCAAGAAAAGTGTGTTGCTTTTCCAGGCAAAGATGTATGTCTACTTGGGTTTTCTCCATTTAAGATATAAAAACTAAATCTTCAAAAATTGAACTAAGGTTTCTAAAACCTGTAGAATTTCAGTTCTATGTCTTGATTATCAAAATTTAGCTCTGTGTCCTTAGACAAGTCAATTAATTCCTCTGGAATTCAATTTTCTAATTTGTAAAACTCATTTTATCCTTAATAAGCATTTATTTCACTTATGCTATGCCCCAGATGTTTTACTAAATACCAGTGATAAAAAGATAAATAATACAAGTCAAGATTTTCAGTATTCTAGATAGACTAGTACATTAGAAATTATGATAAAATGTGCTAAATGTAATGACAGAGTTATTCAAAGGAGTATGGGTGTGAAAGAAGGAGCATCTACCCCACCCTTAGTGCTTGATGAATCAGTATCTGTGAAGATCCTGATACGTATATTTAGCTAAGAAACCATGTTAGAAAGGACATTGTAGGAGCAGAAAATAGCATGGAATAAAAAACTCCTGAAATAAATCTCTTTGTGAAATACATAACAGATTACTAAAGCAAAAATCATAGAGCCAGAGATGAGTAATGAATGAAAAAAAAGTATAAAAGGCTGTGTTTTCACCATTAAGAGCTTGATTTCTGTTGAAAGTGATAGGAGGGCAATGAAAATTTCTTAAAGAAAAGGAACAATATGACTGCATTAACTGTTCTCAATAGTTTTCTTTCTGTGATTCTATCATCCTGTATTTCCTAATAAGATAGAGGTTAAAAGTGGCATTTTATTGAAGTTATATATATATATATATGTATATATATATATATATATATATATAAATTCTATGGTAATATGCTAGTAAAAATGCATTAAAGAAAAATTATTAATTATTTGATAATGCAAGATCAATTCCATATGCATGATTTCATCAGACTATATCTGGAATTCTGTTTTTATTTTTGAGCAATATATTTTCAGAAAAATCTCTCTAATCTGACAATATATAAGAAGTATCCATGATTATGAAGGATTTGGAAAACCATTTCTGGGGAAAAAAGTACTTTCTGTCTTCAAATTTCAAACAGCTGTCATGTGGGGGGAAAAAAGAAACAGACCTAGGCAATGCAGCTGAAGCCTACAAATTTAAGATATATCTATAATCTGTGAGCATGTTATAGGAAGCAGAATTCCAGCTTAATATATAAAAACAGAATGTTACATAATTTAAGTTTTTCAAAAAAGCATAAATTACTTTTGGCCAAACAATTTTTAAGCAGAGGTTGCAATCAATTTGTTTTTCAAAATCTGGTGCTGTTCTCTGGACATGAAATAACTTTCCCTCTCACTATTAAAAATAAAAAACTAGAAAACTGGGAAAAATATATGAAAAAGTTGAGTTTAGATGTTGGACAATAGACAGTACAGGACTGTAATCTCTGAGAGAAGAAAAATAAAGTGAGACTTTCACTTCAAATTTTTATCTGGCACATCTTCCAGACCATGGTGTAGGGAAGAAGAAATCCAAGCACAACACAGTGATCTCATTGGTTTGAGAAGACAGAGACAGAGTTTGGAGAGGCTGAGGTACCTGGAATTTTCAAGGCAGAGCACAGAAAAAAAAAAAAAGCTATTCATAAAAGGACTATTTTCTCTCACTTATTTGTGAGTTTTGTTTGTTTGTTTCTTGATCATGATTCTCTAACAGACAACCTTTTAAGAACCTGATTTTGAACAAGTAGCTCAAGGAAGAAACCTTATGATTAAATTTCTTGTATACAATGCATTGAAATTTTTAAATATATTTCATGGCTAATCATATGAAGGTAAACTCTATTAATACTAATTAGATATATTTACAAAATATTAATCCTTTCTATACTTACAGCATAAATTCATATTTGATCCTAGATTATAGAAAAGGAATTAATAAATATTTAATACCCACATACTTTAAAAACACATCATATGATATTTTGTTATACTTATTTTATCTCTAGAGCCAAAAAATGCTGTCACATGTGTTCTGTCTATACTTATGTCATACATTTGAAAATCTCTTATAGAAAAGATGCAGAAACATGCTATGAATGGCAATGTAATTGTGCAAATATGTAATCAAATTAATACCCCTTCCAAAAGGTAATGATAGATTTAATCTAAATAGAGATTGCCTGTGACTTCTCAGTTATGGCTGTGCATTTTGACCAATAGCTTTGATGTAAACATTCCTGTAATACTTATGGAATTCCACAGTGGCAGGAAGTACAAAGTATAGCTGGATGGTAGAATAGCCTGAATTCATCAAATAAAATAAACTTGAAACCGATGTGAATACCTATGTGTAGATTTTTAATTGCTGGTACAGGACAGGAGAGAAGGAATTTTATTATAAATAGTTCATGTGAAAAAGTCTTGGTGGATTCAAATTCCAAAGGTCTTGAGTAGGTTAGCTGAAGTACCCTTGAGTTTTATTTGACCGAATCTAAGCTCTTTGTTTGGTCTCCTACATGCTCAGTATGAATCAACAGAGTGGTAAAGCTGCCCCAAAGGTTAATGTCATTCTGAAATGCATTAAGAGAACATTGTGCTCAGAGTATAAGAACTGAAAATAAGTGCAGTTCTGCACTGTTCAGACGGTCCTAGGAAATGTGTTTTCTACATGGGTGCCTCACTTAGGAGGAACATTAAGAAGCTGGAATGCATCCGGGAGATGAAAGTCTGCAAAGCACCACACGTGTATTAAAAGGACGGACGCTGAGAATATTTAGCCTAAAAAACAAAACCCTTGGTATGTTAGTTTGAGTCTCCCAAGAAGCAAATGCCAAAATGGGCTTGAATGTAGAAGAGTTTTATTGGAAAAACATCTGTATTGCGTACAACGATATATGGGGTGAAAGCAGGAATAGGTAGGAAGAGTCTTAAACCTGTGATGTGATTCTGACACCTGTGGGAAGAAGAAAGGAAGGATTGTATAGAAAGAGCTTCAAACCATAGCACCGATCTTAAAAGGTCTTGGCCAGACCTATGGAAAGTCCTCAAGCCAAAGTTGGCTGTTAGCTGAACATCCTATAGGGCAGCAATGGCTGTGTTCTATAATAGCATCATAGCTGTGTTCAGTCATGGGGTGGAAGCAGGCCAGAGGAAGAAGTCCTGGCTTCCATACCCTGGTTGATCCAACGGGGCAGTTGTTGGAGATTGTCAAGTAGGTGCACTTGCCCAGTGGGTTTTTGAAAGTACAAGTCCATGGCCACCACACTTGGGATGTATGACAGCTGTTTTTAATTTCACCAAAGAGCTGCAATATGGATAAAGGTCAAGATTTCTTCCCCATGATTTCAAAGGACAGAAGTAAAACAAAGGAATGGATGTTACACTCAGGTTTCATCAAAATATGAAGATTTTATAATAATTAGAGCTCAAAAATGGAAGGAACAGTTTTATAAATAGGTGAGCAGTAAAAAGTATACCAGAAGACCTATGAGTCCCCCTCTCAATCATGCCCAATGAGACTAGGAGTAAAGAAAGTAAAAACAGGAGAAACTCAATTAAGAATTATGGTTTGTTCAAATGATTATAATGAGATTGGGTTACGAAGCTTTTATTTTTTTCTTTTGTAATAATGGTACATTTTGCGTTTCAGCAGGGAACAATAAGGAATATACTAAAAATTCATTGCCTTTTATTAATGTGAACTGATTTTTTTCCCTGTATGGGGTTAGAATCAGAGACCTATAAATTGGACTTAAATCATAACCTTTCTGAATTGCTCTGAAAAACATCAATAACATTTTTCTCCTCTTTAATTATTAAAAAAAAATCTTCTTTACTTTCTTTGTCAATACAGCATATGTTCTGGCAAAAGAGTATTTGTACACGTCAGCCTCGTCAAAGCTTCTGCTTCCCTTTGGTGATAAAAAATTAAAAAGCTTTTGCACTCTATATTTTCGCAGGTCAGTGAAAGGGTTAAGTAAGCTACAGTCGAGTCCTGAATTTGAGAATTGAAAATCTGGCAACCAGCCCAGAGTCCGTTTCCAAAATGAAGCAGCTACCCTGAGCCTGTACAAAGGAGGTGGTTGCCCTGGCAACGGTATCTGATAAAAGAAAATATGGCCGCCAGGTAGACATACAGACTGCTCCAAAAAGAGGAAAGCTGCATGGCTGCTGCTGCACTCAATGTTAGGAAGTCATTTAGCAAATTCTAAGTTTCAGAACTGAATCATGTCATTTAGAACTCTGGAAATTTTCTGGGTGGTATTTGTTTAAGTCGTGATCAGTGTATTTCATAATTTGGCATGCTGGCATGATTGCTGAGCGTGACTATGCCCCCCAACCTAAACACAAGCGACCACCACAAATGATTGTCAAGATATGCCAGCTAACTCGAAAGACCACTTTTAAGAAAGATTTGCTCAAAATAGCTCAAAATAAGCATCGATTTTTTTCTCTGAAGTCTTTAATCAGATTCTTTAATCATATCTTTGTTTCTTTTTCATCCTGTATGATTTTCATATGAAACATTCAAACTGCTTAGAGCCTTCATTATTTTATTTTACATAATTATTTGTAATTTATGCTGGCGTTCAATTTTTAAAAGACTAAACATTTTTCAGTCCTTTGTGTATTGAGTGCCTTTTTTTAAATTAAATATTTCCTGGTAAACTATTTTTTGTGGAACCAACCTTAGAGATTTTCATTAGAGCCTTGAAAGCAGTTATGGTCATTAATGTTGTTTCCTAGGATAGGTGCTTAGTAGAGGATCGGTTTTCCTAAATGCATACTTAAGATTGATCTACTTATAGATTTTACCTTAATTTATGACTACTGAATAGTGTTGAGTTATTCAATTATATAGCAATCAGGATATGAGCAAGAGGAGCATAAGTCATTGCTTAGTGAACCAGTTTTTATGACACATGCTTTCACTCCCCACTCCCATTCCCAAATAGCCAGTTCCATTTTCAAAACAGTACATGACACATGCTTCCTGTGTAGCTAGTACAGATAAAAAAGCATATGATACAGGGAAAGACCCCTACTCTTTTAGGACATCTGGGTCCTAATCACCATCTTTCTATTAGCTTATGAAATAGCCTTAGCAGGGCACTTAGCCTCCTGAAGACTGTTTCTTGGAGACAACAGGATGGCCTCTAAGACTTCTGTTGACTGTGCTGTTGCATGACAATAGGCCATTGCCTACTGTAAGCAAAAAACAAAGTTATGTCTGAACCAAACCATTTTAAGTAGAGATTCTTTATCAAGTTTTCTTCATAACTTTTCTCTGCATAAACACTCCTGATTTTCCTTAGCAAATTATGCAATAACAGCTTTAAAATCTAGATAAAAAGTTCATTGTGTAGAATGAATGAAGGCCTACAGTAGACACTACTCAGAGATATTTCAACACCTTTTGATCTGTCTATTCCTTGGGTTGGAGTATAAAATCCTTGGGACAAATCTAAGAAACACACAGGAAGTGTGCATATTGCGTAGATTGGTTGCTTCTTTAAAATGTGGACTAGCAAAAGACAGGGTATAGCAGAAACAGACACATTTAATTATTCTTGTCATTGGGACAGGCAAAGATAATTTCAGAGTTTTCCATGATTAACTTGAAGGACCTTCTGATACAACGTTGCCAAATTTGAACAGAATCTTTTTAATGAAAAGAATATTGACTCGTATACCCAGTGTTGATCTGTATTACTATTCCTATACTCTTAAATGTTCATAAATATAAACTAAGTATAAACATCTTATGCTCATAGGACTTATTTGGCTATAGAAACAAATTTACAAATTAAATATAAACCAAACTATAAAGCTAATAAAATTAAAATTAACATTATTAATTTAATGTAAGGAATCATCTTGACATGGTGAAACTTAATCTGTTTGAAATTTGAATATCACACTGACTGCCACATCATGGTTTCAAAAGCATTTGGCATGCCTATGCTACTGTGTGCCATCTGGATATTCAATTCACCTACCACTTTTCTCTACTCTAACTCATGTGAAGCCTTTATTTGTGCAGTGTTTCATGACATCATTTGGCCTTCTCTTCTGGGAAAGCATGGTGTACTTTTTAAATCATATTCTATTCTCTTTTCATTAGCCAATGATAATCAAAGTGTACTAGTGAAGTCACTGTGCTCTAAACATCAAACAAATATCGGAATTGGTTCTAGCGCAGTCACCCATGTAATCCAACATATGATCATATGATCCAACATTGTTTTTCTCTCTGTGATCATACAAATAAAAGCAGAAAACAAGATACCACTGTAGAATATTCACAAACCACAAATGGAGAAACAGAAGCCTAGTGGACAACGATGTCCAAAATAAATTACGTTTCTCTTGGTCCAAGACAAGTGTTCTCATAATCCATCTTTTCAGGCATTTGCACTGTTAATTGAATAACCTATCAGCACTGCATCCCATTTCTCCCTTTTCTGCCTTCTCCTAAAGGTCTGAGAGATGCCAAATACTCATTTTCGCAGACTCCTTTCCAGGTAGGGTTAGTTAGCAATATGATTTTATTTTGGCCAATGAGATACAAGCGAAAGACTGTTTTGGATTTGTCGGGAAAGTGTTTTGCTTTCCTAATGAAAGTGACAGATATAAAATGAAATTGTTTGTGCTCTCTCTTCCCCTTTTTTCCTGCCTTTAATATTGTTTGGTTTTTTGTTTTTTAATTTCTGGAGATATAGCAAACATCTCATAACCATGAGGGGCCAAGACATTAAGTGCAAAACCCAGAGAAGATAAGAAGAGCTTGCAACCTTGGTGATTTCTAGATATTTTTCCCTAAATTTCTTGTTAGGCAAACAATAAATGTTCATATGGTTTAAGCCACTGTTAATCAGGAGTTCTGTTTCTTACAGCCAAAAGCATTTCTGATATGGAGATCCTATCATCAGATTTTCCAAATCATCACATTTTTTATTAGATGAAAAATAATCATGGAACATGATGTTAGAAACAGTCAGTGAAATACATCCCATTTACTCCATGTGGTATTTCAATTATATTTAATGTCCTGTTAATACATTAATATATTAATATAGTTATTGAACTTTTAATATATTAGTATATCTAATTTCCTCTGTTCCAAAATTAACTATCTGTACTTATGTACAATGTTGATATTAACTTGTGACAAGAAAAATGGAATTGGTGAAAGTTGTTGAAATGGTTTGTAATGCCTAGTCCTGTTCTTGAGGACATTTCCAGACCAACTCACAGGACTCTCCATCCTGCCTTGACATTCCAACCATGCAATGGAATTTGTGCTGTGTGGGGATAATGTAACATAATCACAGCAGTGACATTTCATTGCCTATGCTGTATTCTCTTGGTCAGTAGCAAGTCACAGATTCTATCTACACCCATAGGGGTTTCCACTGATGAGAATCAAACACCCAGAGCAGTGATTCCATTAAAGGAAACGACCATGAACAAAATATTCATAGGAATAAGGACATCATGCAAACTCTTGCTATGGAAGGAAAGAACGAAGTGTTATCAGAGTATATAATAGGGGAAGCTGTTTAGTAAAGCTCCAAATATCATCAACAAGGGTGAGATTTGTGCTGAAACAGGAAAAAGGAGAGAGAGTTTCATTAAAAGGGGAGGGAAAAGTGAAGAATTCTAAGAGTGAACAGTATGTTCCAAAGCCCTGTGATAAGATAGAAGCATGGCACATTTAAGAAAGTGAAAGAGAGCCCATGCGTCTGGAGGGGAGAAGCAGAGGAAGAGGAAGGGCAGGCATTGGATGAGGAAAGCAAGAAGAGCGGACTGAAGATATTTCAACACTTTGTAGGCCTGATGGTTTGATGCTAAGAGCAATGGGAGATCATTGAAAAGATTTAAGAGGGAGAGTGATCCAATTAGATTTTGTTCATAAGAGATTATCTGTGCAATTATTAATACTGTACAACCCAAAAATTTCACTCTTGGGCATTTAATCCTAGAGAAATGGAAATGTAGATTCACACAAAAACCTTTACATTTAACATTCATGGCAGATTTATTTGTAAGATCTCAAAACTGGAAACAACCCAAATGGCCCTCAATGGGCAAATGATTAAACAAACTGATGCATCTTTACTATGGGATATCATGGAATACTATTCAACAATTAAATGCCAACGATGGATACATGCTACAACTTGGATGAATGTCAAGGAAATTATGTTGAACAATAAAATCCAATCCTAAAAGGTTATATATTGTATGGTTCAATTTATGTAACTTTCTTGAAATGACAAAAGTATAGAAACATAAAACAGACTAGTGGTTGCTGGAGGTTAGGGACAGGAGGAGGGGGCAATAGGAAAGAGGTGGCTGGTTATAAAAATGCAAAGAGAGGTATCATTGTGGTGACAGGACCATTTTGTACCTTGACTATGGTGGTGGATACAAAAGCCCTGTATGTATGATAAAATTGCATAGAACAAAATGCACACACATACACACACACACACACACACGAGCATAAGTAATACTGGGAAAATTTGTATAAGATTATTGGATTGCATCAATGTCAATATTTTGATTCTGAAATGGTACCAGTTTTGCAAGATGTTACCATTGAAGGAAGCTGGGTAAAGGGTACATGGGATGTCTCTTTATTATTTCTTACAACTGCATGTGAACCTACTATTATCTCAAAAAAATAATTTAAAGAAAGATCACCTGGTTACAGTGATGGCAATGGGCAAGAATGGATACTAGGAGAAGCACTGGGGGGCTTTTTCAGTTGTTCAGTAAAAAAAATGGTGATAGCTTAGACCAGGGGACAAAAGAGATGGAGACAGATCAATTGAAGCATAATTCAGGAGAAAAAATTAATCTGACTTAGGAATCTGGGAATCTGAGTGAGAGAGGGAATTTTCGAGAGCTGCCATAATTTCTCAAAGCATAGCATACGAAGTTTTCTCACCTTCATGATTTTGCTTAGGCTCTCATTCAAAAACCGTCTTCTCCACATGTCATGCTGGTGGAAAAGATTTCTTATAAATACTAGAATTTGACTAGAAGGTCAAAGCCCTTCTCACTTGTGACCTTCTGTTTTATATCTCTGTAAATTCCATGTTTGCTCCCCGATGATAAATAGTATATTTTTTAAGACCAGGGATTATGTCTGACAAAAGTGTATAACCCCTATGACAGCCAGCACTAGGCCTTCGATGTCATTAGTGTATTTTTCAATGAAATAGTGTATGCATGTGTACGTGCTAGGAGCCCATGGCCCTTCGTAACAATTCAGTTTGGCTATAACTAACTGCTACAAATAAAATTACAGAAAAAATTAAGACTATTGTTCTTGCTGTTTGGTGTAAGTGGCTTTTGGTGATCCACTGAAGTGTTTATTTAGATCATAGTTCATTGAACCTAAAGTTAAATCAGGTGTCTCAGAGAGGCCTTGCCATTAACCTCATTCATTTTTACAGAGCAGAAATGTCACGCAGCCTTCCAATAAACCTACGGGCCAAAAGTAACCAAGACCCAAACAGTGACTAGGTCACACAAGAGGTGATTCGCTTTGAAGAGCATCAGGTTAGGAGGGACTCATCTCAGTGAGGGATAAAATTTGTTTCTAACTGACTGAAAGCAAATCACCCAGCCATTGTCTGGTATAAAACAGTATATATATATATTTTCAGCTTATTATGGGGGTACAAAAGTTCACATTATATATATTGCCCATGCCCCCCCATCCCCCCGAGTCTGAGCTTCAAGCGTGTCCATTCCCCAGACAGATGCCAGAGGAATGTCATAAATGCTGCAAGCAACAAATAAAAGTATGATAAAATTGTTAGAAAATATTAAAGGGCAATATCAGGATATATGGATTGTTGCTACACAGACCAGTGGTTTTCAATCAGGTTGCATATTAGATTCATTTAAGGGTTTTAAAAATAGAAACATCCAGACACAAGCCCTAAATTTGAATCAGAGTATTTGGGATGACACCTTGTCCTTTATCATGTAATATTATTAGTATCATTAGTAGCATTATTATTAAAGAACCATGGGAGTTTCTAATGTGCAGTAAGGTTTGGGAACCACTGTCAGGGAACAAAGGCCAGATTACAAATTCAAAAGTGCTGTGTTTGGTCCAGAAAAATATTTTCCTCCATTTACCTTACTCTCTCTCATCTTTTCTAAATAATAGGCCTGCTGTAGAGCAAATTTCGTTAGTTTTTACCTTACATGTTTGTCAACAATTCTGTAAGTTCAAGGTGAAGGAGACTAGATATCAGCCCATAATTGGTATTTGACTCAAGACAAGGGAATGATTAAAAATACAAGTAGTCCAGTGGATACTGTATCATTAGACACATAAGCAGAAACATCAATCCAACCTTGAAATATTTTTTGTACGCCATAGACTTGGATCCCAAAGTGAATATATCCCTTCAGATGGATTTGTGATCCTGGTTCAAAGGTGATAACATAGTCACAGGAATGACTCATCATGACTCTCTCCTTTTGAAAAATTATCTTAAACTAAGATTATTTAAAGAGGTGCTGGCTGTGCTTTCCAGGTAATGTAAACATTACTTTTTCATGACATCTCCAGACAATATTGCAAAGAGCACTCTGTCACATAATGCCCTGAATAAGTTTGCCTCCAAATGGAGGAAGAGGCCACATCTTTCAACAAGGGAATGCATTAGCACCAGGGAATGGTGAGACCATGACCAAAGAACCTGAACATTCCCAAGATAAAAGGCAGAATAACACCTTTGAATCACTAGGTATCAGATGCATGCTGATTAGTACTAAGTTCCTTAAATGTGAAATAGATTTATACCATGAAGGGTCACTGCCAAGGTTAGCCATTTATTTCTTTTATGTTGCTTGGGAAAGCTTTGAGATGTGAGAGAATAGAGGTAGCTTGAATAAATTTGGTGGCAATAAAATGGGAAAAAGCTCAGGAATTTATTATACTTCTGATATGTCTGCATTCCTCCTTAGAAGCATGACTCATAGTTAAAAGTTAATTCTTCAGTATCTTTTGAATCCTAAATAAGTCCTTTGGCAGGGTAGGAGTGTGGGGAATACTAAGATCATTTACAAAGCTTCTGTGACCTTAAATAACTCACATTCTAGTGAAGAAGTGAGAAAAAATGGATCGTGAAAGTATCTGCATGATTAAACTTTTGATATAGAAGTGAAACTAGAGGTTTCCAGGTGTCAGTCCCAGTGGAATGAGCAGGCAGGAACCGTGAAATACAGTAATCTTGGAATTGCCTCAACCATTTGTTGTGATATAATACACCCCTGAGTGATCTTAATCAACGTTACATGGTTCAATATTTTTGGCAGAAAAGTCTGTATATTAGAAACTAAAGATGGGACAGAAACATTGCCCATACTGTGTGGGCTTTCTCAGCAAAATGTTGGTCAATGTAATTCAAAAAGGAATAAAACCCCATGTGTCAGTTCATCTTTGGAGTCCAGAAGTTCAGCCACAGGGTCTGGTCACACACCCTGTCCAAGAAGTCTGCCTTTGAATTGATTGGCACTATTATCACCATCATTTGGGGAGGGTTTTCTGCCCTGGTTGCCCAAGTTAGAGAATGTATTATCCATTCAGTTCTGGCCAAACATGAACAATTTGCCTAATGAAGATAAAAAGCCACTACCAAGGTCAACATTACCATATATCTGATAATGGGTTAAAATCAAAAATATATAAGGAAACAAAATATAACCTAAACAAACAATATACATTTGAATATGTATTCATACAACTGAATACCAAGAAAACAAGTAACAGAAGTAAAAAATAGGCAAACACCCTGAAGACAATTCTCAAAAGAAGACATACAAATGGGCCAAGAGATATGTGAAAAAATGTTCAACGTCACTAATCATCAGAGAAATGCAAATTAAAACCACGATGAGATACCACCTCACACCTGCTAGAATAGCTATTATGAAAAAGATGAGATAAGGATTAGGAAGGATGTGGAGAAAAGAGAACCTTTGCACAGTGCTGTTGGACATGTGAATTAGTATAGACATTATAGAAAACAGCAGAGAATTCCTCAAAAAATTAAAATATGATCTAGCAATTTCAATTCTGGGTACATATCCAAAGAAAATTCAGTATGTTGAAGAGATATCTGAACCCCCACATTCATTGCAGCATTGTTCACAATAGCCAAGATTTGAAATGCACGTAAGTGTCCCTCCATGGATGGATGGATGGATAAAGAAAATGTAGTATACATACACAGTGGAATATTACTCAGCTTTAAAAAAGAAAGAGATCCTGCCATTTGCAACCACCAAGATGAACCTGGAGGACTTTATGCTAAGTGAAAAGGACCTTAGGCCAAGCACAGAAAGACAAGTAATGCGTGATCTCATATGTAGAATCTAAAAAAGTCAAATTTACAGAAGCAGAGCTTAGAATGGTGGTTACCAGGGATTGCAAGGGGGGAATTGGGGAAATTTTGGACAAAGGATACAAAGTTTCAGTTGAACAGGAGGAATAAGTTCAGGAGATCTATTGTACAACATGATATACAACTATAGATAATAGCAATGTATGGTATACTTAAAACTTGCTAAGAGAGTAGATTTTAAATGTTCTTACCCTGCCCCACCCCCAGACACAAATCAGTATACGAGGTAATGAATATGTTAGCTCCGTTTAGCCATTCCAGCATCACAGTGTCAGCATCTCCAAACCTTCAGAGTCAGCCTCAATTCTCTCTCCCTCATTTTCCACAAAGTCCTATAAATTCTGCCCCCTAGACATTTCACGTTTGTTCTTCACTTTCCACCTCCACTATCATTACCTTGATTTCAACACTATTTATATTTCTTAAGATTGTTTTAATAACCCTTAAATGACCTCCAAGTCTTACACCAAGATAACCTTTCCCCTGATACACATATTTCATCATGTCATTCCTTTATGTAAAATTCTTCATGGAATTCTCATTGCTTTCAAATTCTTCATGACCTTTTCTTACCTTTCCAGACTCAGCTATCCTTACATCCTGTACTCCTAAAGTCTCCTGCAAGTAGTGTACTTCCTTATGCTCCACACACTTGTTCATCCTCTACACCCAAGACTCAGCTTATCAAGGACTCATACCAGAACCACTGGAAAATTAACCGGGAATTCTCCACACAGGAGACTAGGAGAATCATTATATGGGAAGCCTGGGGTCACATAAGCAGGTAGAGGACCAAAATCATTTTCAAGAAAAATCAAGACCAGTGAAACCTTATGGAAGTTCATGGCAAAACAATATTACCCATAAGGAAAGAAATGGAAGGATAGAAATAGGACAAGTTAATTTGTGTTTATAATAGTAAAAAGAAAGAAGAAATAAAGCTCAGAAAAGAGAATTTGGTTAGTAATTCAAACCTGAGATAATACGTTGAGAGTCAGTGCTGGCAAGCCACTTTTATTTGGAAACTGAGTCCTTGCAAGGAAATGAGGAAAAGACCAGTGTAACTGCAGAACCCAAGCTGGGATGGCTGGAACACTCCTAGTGACTCTCCCAGTGGTCACTCTTACCAGTCTTTTTGGCCATGATTGATTGAGTCAAGTGAAAGACATGTGACCCAAGCTAGATAGACCCAGATTCTCTCCCTTAGGAATTTATAAAGTATTAATAAAACAGGGACAACCAGAGGCAAAAGGCAGTGTGAGTTGAATACATCACGGCAAGGCCCTGGTGAGTTGCTGTTTCTGGTCTCCCCAGAACTATCTTGGCTGCCTTTTGGAGGGTTGGTTTGGATTGCCCAGAATCTATCACCAAGTTTCCTTTAAGACTTGAGCGCTCCAGAAAGTCTTCAAATTATTTGGAAACAAAGCAATTTGGAGATCAATATGTTTAATATGGTTTATTTTGTGTGAAAAAGAGGGGTGCCTAAAATTTAGATGTAAAGCAACAAAATAAATCCTGGTCTTACAAACATGTTGCTCTCCAATGTTGGTGGGAAATGACTGCTGACCTTCATGACTGTAAGCTAGGATACTCTCCTAGTTGGTGCTGTGGCTTCTAGTTGGTATCATGCAACTTGATCATAGGTGTTGCAGAAATACTCAGCAGAGATGGGCAGACCCCAGGGAGGAGTGGCATTTCGTTAAGGGCAGGGTGTGTTTTCAGTGAACCTGCAATATAAGCACTCAACCTAAGAATCTCTTGGGAAGAAATATTTTCTGTACGCCCTGCCACTTGGAGTTAACGAATAGGTCAACAGTTTAAAAGTCTGGTTTCCAGCAGGTAAGTAAATGCAATGTTGGAAGAAATGGGACAGGATTATTTTAGTGAGATTGGTAGTCACAGAATCGTAACAAAGTGAAATCATCCTAGGGAGACTCACTGTTGAAACTGACCAATAAGGCAAAGGTGGAGAGGAAAGCTAGAATTGACATAAACCAGGTTATAACTGGAAAGATAGATTCTACAACGTATCCAAAGACTAGGGTGAAAACAAAATAGAAAAACAGGGGAACAAATGGTAGGAACAATAGTGTTCAGTACAAGGCATTGAGGATGATTCAGATTGAGTATGAGTAGGTGCTGGAAGAATCTTTCTGTTTGAAAACAATTTCTAATATGTCCCTCAATCTACAAGTTCATTACACTTCATGACAGCATTTAATTTGCAGAAACCACCGGCTGCATTATAGATCCCCCCCCAACAAAGCTGACCTCATGGAGGAGAAGGGTTGTGTGTTCATCTTTAGGTGTCCAGCACTTAGCAGAGTACCTGGCACAGGGGAGAACACAAATGTTTCTGTAAGCACATTGAATAAACTAAAGCATTAGCATACTATTAAACATTTGCAGCACAAAAGTCGTAGTTGAATTTAATCTAGATAACTGTGGAAGAGAATGACCAGAAGCAGATAATTAAAATAAAGGTTTTTCTTAAAAGGCAAATAGAATTCCTTTTTGAACATTCTTTTTCAGATTGCAAATAATTGCCATATTCTTCTGAGTAACTTGCAAACATTAAACTGATGTTGGAAATAGGAGAGAAAAAAAAAGCAAATTCATCTTGCTTGTAGCAAATACAAGTATGCATTTTCTTCTTTTGCCAAATCCCTGTGTTCTAGAAGAATAACATCTTTGTACTCCTCCTGCATATTTATGATCATCGAGTGAATTGTTAATCTTTAACTAGAGCAGAGATCAATCACAATGTGTTTAACAAAGAAAAAAGATCCCCTTGCCTTTACACCAAGTAAAATATTTGCACTGCTTTATTGGACACTGAGAACTGTACTTTTTAAAAACTGTCTATTCATGGTACGGCCATATCTTAAAATGTCCCTGTATCTATCAAAGAACTGTTTATTTGAAAACATCAGTTCCACCTTTGAAACTACAGGATGCAGAATTAAAATCACTAGAAAATAAACATTAAGGTAAATTTAATTACACTAAGGTTTCTCTCTTACAGGGATCCTAGCAGTCTTGCTATGAGTATCAGCAGGTTATATGTTCTTCCTCAATTGCAAGCAACAAATTAGACAGCTACAAGAAAGGAGTTTAAGGGTCAATTTTAATCAGTTTCTCTAGTATTTGTAGAAAAATAATGAGAAGTGCCAAAGGAATTCCCATGCATGATAAAGCCATTCTCCAGATAAATACATGCAAAAGCGTCAGCATTATAGTGAGTTTGGCAGAGCGTAGCGTTGCATTCTGCTTGTCAAAAAACCCAAAATAATAGAACAAGAGCCTCCCCGGAGGCTTAACTCTAATGTTTCAAATTTCATTTGGTTTATTTTCTCCTCAATATCTCAATATTCAGAAAGGATCTATCTCATTATGACATAACTTTAGAGATACCACAGCATTGTGAAAAAACATGGTTTTGGAATGAGCTAGAACTCAATCTGAATATCAGCTCTGCTATCCTGGGCTTCAGGCTACTCAGCTGTGAAATGGGACCTGGATGGGTTCAAGAAGTTTACCTGTTTGGGAGGCTGACTGATTTTTTTTAATACATGAAGATGTGGAATAGAAAGGGGACAACGTACAAAGCAGAGGATGAAAGACAAAAACTATGGATTATAAAATAGAAGAAAAGTAATACGATGGGGTCTAAATGTCACTTGGGGATGAAAACCTGCATTGATTTCTGATCGTGTCACCACAGTGTGGGGTCAGCCATCTCTCCACAACTCCCCTGGCCCTTTGGCATTCGGAAAATGATCCCTTAGCCCCTGAACCTGTGGCTTGATGGATCCAATATGCTTTTGCCAAATCATTGCCCTGTCTTGTTCCATGTCTCTGCAGAGTGAGAAAACCCTGATAGAGATAATAGCTGGAATAATTTATAAAAATAGCTTTTCATTCACTGCTTTTTGGACTGAATTCAGAGAATCTATGTTTTTGCATATATTATCTTAAACTCCACTTTGAAAATATTTTCAATTTTTGAAAATATTTGAGGTTGAAATATTTTCTCTTTTGGATTCATTATAACTCGCATCCCTCTATTTAGCTGATATTTGTGTGTCTTTATGGTTTGGACCTGTTTTTCAAACATTTTTGAAATGTACTATGTGAATAAAACGTAAACGGTGTGAATAAACATGTATGGTAAGAGTATTAATTGTCATTAATCCCATCATGTTGACCAGGAATTGGGAAAAAAAGATAAAAAAAAAAAAAAGAAAGGAATTTTTTTCATGTTGTTGCCCAGAGGAGCACTAATGAGTTATGAAACCTTTCAGAGTCATAGAGCAGGAGAAAAATGGTTGCCTTGGTAACAAGGCAGCCCAGTCAGCTGCATACTCTCTCCCAAGAGCATCTAATTTATTCAGCAAATGCAGGCTAGAACAGGTGGCTAACTTAGACGATGCCAAAAAGCTTTATCTCCCAAACATTGGCTCCCTCCACATTTTCTTATACACAAAGTTTCATTCTTGTCCCTTATAAAGGAAGAGTTAACAAGGTACAATTCAGTGTGGCCATAACACTGAACAGTAGACAAAACAGCTGTCTGCATTTGTCACTTGAATTTTTGACAAAAAAAAAAGGCGGAGTATGTGATTTCAGGAAATAATTGACACCAACAACTTAATTCTACTGGTTACTTTGAAAGTGAAGATTGTTCTAACTCCTATTATAAAATTTCAGTATTGGTATTTTAACAAATCAAATATTCCTGTGAGTGTTAACAGCAAGAGAGTTTATCACTAGATTTCACAATTCTCTCTTTAGATGATAAACATAACCAGGAATTCTGATTCCTTAAGCCATCTGAAAGTACATAGGTATTTGTAACAAGATCTGGATTGTCAAAGGGGAAAAGAGGGAATAATGCCAAGCTAGTGAAAGCTCTGCTTATTAGAATATTAATTTAAAAAATATTATGAAAAACTAGCAGTATAGATTTTTTTCAGACTGTATAGGGACTTTTATGATCCAGGCCAGTTTCCTTTTCTGACCTCATCTCCAAACACATGCCCTAGTACATTCTGAACTTCTGTCCACAGAAGCCCAGTGAAACCTGCTCTTCACATTTCTGTGCTTTGCGTTTTCTGTTTCCTTAGGACTTCCAGGACTAGATTCTCAGCTCAATGCTTACCCATCCTTCAAAGCTAAGATCAGGCATTTTTCTCTGCCCAAAAGTTTTTTTTCACCTCCCCAGGAAGAATTATGAGATCTCACTGTGTTCCCTCTGCAAGTGAATTCACTGTTTTTATATCTGCTTTCTTCTTTAGATGGAGTCCCCCCAAAACCTCAAATGTGTTCTATTCATTTCTCCTTCCCAGAGTAGTAACTGGCAAATTGTTTAAAATCACAGATATTAACAATGAATGAAACTGCTTTATTGACACAAAATGTGTACAATCCTAATATATGATAAGATATTTTCAGAAATTAAAATAAAAATCTCACTAATTTAGACAAAATACAATGAAATATGCGTGTATGACTAACGTGTCTACATTTTTTAATGAGTAGAATTTCTTCTCCAAAGGAAGTCTTAACTGGGGTTCCCTTCTTAAACCTGGTGTCAGTCCCTCCCCAGGCTGCTGATGCTGCACGTTCCAGCACTCAAAGCCTCTACCAAAAACCCCAAGTCTCCAAGAACAGAGCTTGAAAAATAACCTGGGCTCGACTTATTTCACATTCACTTTTGCTTTGTTTCTGCCCACTAAACAGTAATGACATAAGCAAGTGTTTGTTGAAAATGACATTTAAAATAGAAGACAACATCAGCTAGGAAGTTCAGGTCTTGGTGTTTCTTTATTGATCTGCTTTTGAAGTCTTGCAATTGTTTCCAAAGGTGACCTTTGCCAAGTGAGGATGTTTCCTTGGCAACAGGAATGACTGCTTCCAGCATGTACAGAAAATGCATCTCCGTTTTGTACTCAACTACTACCCTGAGATGCTATATTGCTGCAAAGAAAGCAAGGACCTCTCATTTTTAAGTACCGTATTGGCTTTCCAGCTCACGGGCTGCACATTACTCTGGAAAACAAGAGGTAATGGTAATTATCTAGTAATAATTTCCTCATTTTGCAAAAAGAACACAACCTCTCCATTGATGCATTTTTATTCTCCCTCCCTAATTACCCCACGTCTGCCTATGCACACGCACACACACACACAGATACAGACATGCCACATTCTTTCTTCCTTTGTTTTTTTCATTTTCTGTGTTAAATTTCTGTGCTGTTGTCAATTCTCTCATTTGTTTCACTTATTTTCTATTTCCAGTAATGGCTTCTTCACACATCTCAGTTACCCACATCAAACACACTACAAACCGGAATTAAGCATCAACATAAACGGGCTGGGTGGCAGCAACTGCCACTTGGTCAGCACACATTGCCCACCGTTATTGCAAAAGGAGATGGAAAAATATAATAGAACTTTAAATTAATGTTGTTTATGATCAAGTCCCCCTTCGATTCACGTTTGTTCATATTCTTTTAAATCGTATAGCAACATTTTATTTGTTGTGCTTTATGCCTCTGAAGAACAAGTTAAAAATATTTTTCTTGTTATAGAGGAAAATTCTTTACAGCAGTTTCAAACAGTTCTGCAGTCATATCACAAGAGGGCTGGGAAACCTACTGCTTCAGACATACCTTTATATTAATGGAATTGTTTTATCTGGATTGGATTTTGTGTTCATAAAAGGGAAGAAAATTAAGTTGTATAGGGTTTTCTTCCAGATACTATAGTTATGGTAATTTCAGTAGGCAAGTAAGTAAATGAATTGTATTTTTAAAGAGCTCAATAAATTAGATTTTCGAATGACATAACAAAAGGCTCAAACTCACAGCCTAGCTACTTCAATGTAGAATGTACAGAATCCATTACAAATGTGTAATGGCTTCTGGCACCTCCAAAGTACCCCTAGGATACAAATGTTAAAATGTCATTCAACAGGTAGTGTTATAAATCCATGAATTTAAAATACATTTTATTCTGATAAACTTAGAAATTTAGATCTTCCATGAACCTGAGAAATAATGCAATCCCTTATTTCATATATAAGAAAACAAACACCAAGAAACAGTAAGAAATATACCCATGCAGGTTAGTTGCTGGCCTTCAACTAATATCAGAAAGGCTTTTGATTCTTACTGGCTTAACATATTAAATGTTCACCATAAGTTTCTTCAAAACAAGAATTGCATTTTGCCTTCATTGTTACATAAGTTGTATTTTATAACTTCATACTCAGCTTTCGATAATTTCTAACAAATTGTTCATGGCATCAATTAGGAATGTTTCCAACTGAAAATAACAGTAAACATTTAATAAATATTGGATAATTTTTGTGACATCAAAAGTAGCCTTGAAGAAGAGAGCTAGTATTGGTTCAGTGGTTTGGCCACATTGGGACTGGCATCTCTGAAATTCTTTTGCAATTTCTCACGTTTGCCTTTCAGCAGTCCAGTCTGCCTTCAAGAAAGAAGGGAGAAGGGTCCCTGCCAGCCTTTACATTAGGTAATGAGTTATCGCATGCCCCGATGTCAGGTAAAGCCAAATCTTTCATAGAGCTCTTGGCAAGATTATGCTCATGTCACACTTTCCAGAACTAAAGCATATAGCCACTCTCACTGGAAAGGGGAATGGAGACATGAGAACTCAGGTTTTTCAACTGTTATGGCAGAGGTAGTAATGGAGAAATTGATTTGAAATACTGTAGGGTGAGCTACAAAGGTTGGATGCTTATTGGAAGATAGACAGATGACAGATAGGTGGATAGATAGAGAAAATAGAAACTATGAACGAGATCAAGAAAGAAAATAAGAAAAATGTACTCCACTGCAATCTTAAAATAGGAAAATGAATTATCCAAAGTAGAAAACAAAGAAGATATGAAGCTACATATATAATAAATATTTTTCAAATTTTTCCAGGTGGAAGACCTGAGGCATGCTCAGTGGACACTCACTTGCTACCAAAGCAGACCAATAGAGACTGTGCGGCAATTTCAGTGGACATTAAGAATCTGTGGGTGTTGCCAATTGGCAGGTCAAGGGAAAAGACCAGGTAAACTATTGCTAAGAAACTTTAGCCACTTATGAATGACTAACACTTAAAGTCACCACACTGTATGAATACTGTAAATAATTTTTGCACACTCTTCTTAACCCAGAGTTTGGCAGGACTATATTACTACAAGTTATTTGTTTTTTGACTTTAAACTCACTTGCAAGTATTCTGAAAGTGCTTACCAATATTTGCAAAAGCTCTCTCTTTTCCATTGGGTCAGTGCTATACAGTGTGGAAGCGATGAAGGCCATATGAATTGCCACAGTATAAAGTCATCAGCTTCCATTTCTAGGGCATTCTTGCCCCTTTATCCTCCTATAAACAAATGTGAAAGTGTAGCTGCCTCTTCCATCCAGGACCCCTGCTGGGATGCAAGCTTCATGAGGGTAGAGGCTCTGTTTGTTTTGTTTTCTGCTGTGTCACTAGTGTTTACAACAGTGCCTGGCACAAAATAGTCATTTAATAAATATTTGCTGCCTGAGTAGGTAAAAATTAATTCACTCAAGGCCAATTGCCTGTTAGGCAAATATTATTCCACTTTGAGGTGGAAGTCAATAAATTCTGCTGAACTCTACTGCAACACAGATTGTACAACAACAGAGTTAAATATCAAATCCTTCTTCAGAAAACATCTCATTGATCCAAAGGATTAGACTATAAATGTCTTGAAAGTGAGAACCACATGCTTATCTTTTTGTCTCCATTAACGAGTCCAAAGCCTGATGCATAATAAATGTTTATAAAACAAATTGCTAACCAGATTTTATATTGAGTAACCACTAAAGTGGTGGGAATCAATAGTTTAGTTCACACCATTAAAATAAAACTAAATTGACATGTTTCCAATGAACATACAACCCCTGAACTTCATTCCAAAGAATATTATTCAAGTTCAAAAGCATTCAGCTTTCCAACCAGAAGGCCAATGAAAATCTCAGAGGAAATTCATAAGACCCGAGTCAGAGCTAAGCATACACTCTCACATACACAAACACATACACTCACACATTCATACATTGTGGAGTACTTTGTTTTTGCAGATCATTCTGGACTAGTACCACTAATTATTTTCAAAGAGAATAAAAGGATGTTATTAAGAACCCTAGTGGGTTTTTCTCTGAGAATCAGAACCAAATAACCCTATGGAAAATAACATTCTATAAAATCATGTTTCTTTGTTAATTTTTATCTATGCAATCCAAGTACAATTTGTAACAAGTGAAAATGGAGATAATATGATTCTTTATGGCTCAAAGATTAAAAATATTGCTTTATTTAAATTGGCTATTTTTTTTATCACTGCTCAAACCAGCCTTAAAGCAAACCTCACCATTAACACCATGGTACAATTTTATAACAGAGCAGCAGATGAGGTAAATGTATGAATTTTTAACAAGTCAGATGCTGCATCTATTGAAACATTTTTGAAACAGGTTCTACTCTTTCAGCTGTGGTGTTTTGACTATGTTGCATGCAAGCTTAGGTAGGTGAGCATGAGCCGTGCTAATATCCTGTGAGTATGAAAGTACATACTGCTCTTATTGATTTAAGTGAAGCCACGAAAAGTGCAGTATCTTTCTTGCATAAGTGCAAGCACAAAGACATATGCATTTTATTCTATGAAATAAGAAGGAACCAAAAAAAAAAAAAAAACCCCAAGCAAAAACATGCAAACACAAAAGCCAGGAATAAGTCAGTTGGAAACCAGAAGGCTGAAGCGTTAATTGAACATTACCTTTTTTTCCCAGTGAGGAAGATGCATCATGGTCATTGCTGTCTTTTCTCACAGTGCTGATTTCAAACCCCCAGCTGAGAAAGCAGCTGTGCAGAGCAAGGAACCAGTGAGCTCAGCAGGAGTCCTGTATCCTAATGCTACTCCCAGAAATTCATGCTTTCTTTCTCGGTGGCTGTGTTGTCATTAACAGTGCCAGAAATGTGAAGTTTGTCCTCTTTTCCACAGCAGTACTAAAAAAATCATAGTGATGGTTTCTTTAAAGACTTCAAAAGCCTAAATCACCCTGTTTTTATTGTTATTTATTTTCTATGGAGGCTCCGACAAGCAGGCATTGGCTAGTTTTCAAGATATTTGAAATTCTGGAGAGCTTTCATTAATCATAATGTTAATGGAATAGATGGCAAAACAGACATGAAAGTTGAAGCATATGGCAGAGGGAGCCTGACTGCTTTTACCCCCCATCCCCATGACAAAAAAAGAAAAAAGAAAGATGCCTCACGGTTACACTGCAATTTTTTTTTCCTAGATTGCAACATTGAAACCCTTACCTTTCAATTAAGGAAAAAAAAACTGTTTTGAGCCTCAGATAAAAGTAGCAGTACAAAATTAACTGCAACCTAAAGTAAAGCTACGTTTCTTAAAAGCCCTTGAAAATGGAATTAATTTAGATCTGTTCCCATATAGTGGCATTAAAAATGTTTTATGAAGTCCTCTGGAAATGACTTGAAAAATAATTACTGGGAAAGTACTGAGCAACATAATGGCTGCAGGACATGATTGATGTCGTAAGATTGTCATAAATGAATAAAGCATGTCATATTCAGAGCTGAGAATCCTGGTGCCATTTAGCCTTCAAAACCAAAGCAAAAGCAATTGTTTATATTTCTGAAAACATCATAGATTTTAAGTATACATATGCTTAATGTATGAAATCACATATGTACTTTAAAAATACATGTCTGTTGATATGGATATTTAAAGACATTCAGCTTCAGTATTTAAATAGTATTTACTGTGTCTCAATACTTATAATAATTATTAAAATACTTAAAATCAAACATCAGCCATTTAAAATATATATTTTATTATTGAGCACATTTTCTTTTTACCTCAAAACTACAATCAGATATAAAAGTCAGTACAAAATGCCTGATAAAGAAAAATATATTCTAAGTCATTTTAGGAGTGTCTTTTATTAATATTCACTTAATTTTATAAGTCAATCTGGGGAAAGATATAGAGCTGAAGTATCAACATTCAGAAATTCTCATTTACTTATGGATTTTGTCATCCAAGAGGTATTTATAAGAATATACTTAGTGTCTAGAACTTTTATCATTGTAATTTAAAACAAAGATTCATAAAGCAAAAATTCAGATTCAAACATTATTGACACATCTTCTTTCAGGAAGTTGCCTTTGTTTTGCAAATGAAGTTGCAACAAAAATTATTTGAGAAAATGGAAAACTAATTATTTTGGAGCATGGTGAGAAACACAATTAATAGAAAACTAATACATAGCTATTCTTGCGTAGCAAATTACCACAAATTTTTAAGCTTAAAGCAAAACACAGTTATCTTATTTTTGGAAATTTAAATGTACTAATTTGTAGAGAATTATGCAGCTCAAATATGTTGTCATAAAATTTTGCTATATACTTATAATAATTTATTTTTTCTTATTCATTCATTCATTCACGCACAATATCTATTGCGATTTCTGTCAATAGTTGACTTTAAATTTATTTATTTTTTTTAGAGACAGGGTCTCACTGTGTTGCCCAGGCCAGTCTTGAACACCTGAACTCAAGCAATCCACTCACCTCAGCCTCCCCAGTAGCTGAGACTACAGGTGTGTGCCACTGAGTCCAGCAATAGTTGATATTTTTGCCCTAAAAAAATTATTTATGTAAGATTTTGTCTAGTAAAACACCATTTCCAAAACTAACAAATATTCACTTTTAACATCAACAAATATATTCTAGTCTATCCAAAGATGCTACTCAATATAAGAAAATGAACTTGATAGGCATTGAGAAATTGAATAGAATAATAATATCTATAATAGTAATATTTTAGAATTGTGTTTCTCACCATGCTCCAAAATAATTTCAAATGAATTAAAGATTTAAACTTAAGAGTTGAATCAAGCTTGGACAGTTAGGAGAATGGTAGAAAGGCGTGGTAAAAAAAGCACCAAGAAAAAAGTAGACCAATGGAACTATATATAATTTTAATATGCAAAAAAATATTTTTACACTATATTGTAAAAAGTATATTCAACTTGTTACTTGAAGAGCTAAAATGGATTTAACAAGAAACACAAGGCCTCAATTGACTAATTGACAAAACATGAACAAATACTCCAAAAAGAACAAATGCAACCCATAATGACACATGTAAAAAAAAAAGAAATTTGACCTCACAAATAATTATAGAAACTCAAGTTAAAAATTGGATTCCATCTTCTCCTATTAAATAATCAATTTTTAAAATATACGATTCACAACAATGATGGAGGTAGAGTATTTATATTACTGTTAATAGTTATGGGAGGGGAGAGAGCAGAGAGGCACAAACCTACCTAACGGGTACAATGTACACGATCTGCGTGATGGGCACACTTATAGCCGTGACTCAAGCATTATAAAAGCAATCCATGTAACCAAAAACATTTGTACCCCCTTAATATTTTGAAATAAAAAAAAATAGTTCAAACTGACAATGCAGCAGTTTAGTAGGAAAATATGGCAATAGAAAAGACCAAAGAAAAATGATGACACATTTGATCTTAATAGCCATTGCTGGGATTTGGGTTTCTTCTTTTTTTTTTAAAAAAAAGCTATATTTATAATTATGCTCAGCATATTATATCACAGAATTGAAAAAGTAGAAAAAGGTAAATGTCCAACAAAAAGTAAATAGTTTCAGAAAATGATAATTGGCCCTGGCAGCTGGCAGTAAGGGCTAGGCTGTGATAAACACACACTAAATATCAACAATGAGCAGTCAAAGTGTGTCTGTGACCACGTCTGAAACATGACAGAGACGAGGTCACTCTGCAAACACAAAAAAGCTCAACACCCCGCTTTTTATACTAACCCTAGCGACTTCTGCTTATTTACCTGTGACAATGCAGCATTGCTTTGATCCTCCCACCCCCTAGAAAATAATTACCAAGACATGCAATCCCTGAATTGCCCCCCGCTTTCTGACAGCATCCAATTTAGACATGGCCCTCTCTTCTTAAAGCCCTATTATTAATAGAATCACTCCACACAAGCCCAAATCCTTTTTTTCATAAGCCCTGCCCCAAATCATCCTAGTGAGACCTCCACAATTTCCCTGGTGCGCATTCTCCTTTGCTGCTGCAAGCTAAATAAACCTCATTTGTTTCACTCAGATGTGTTCACATGGCCTTTGGTTAGTGAATTTTAAAAGGTCGAACTGTGTCTATTATATTATTATGCAGCCATTTTAATGATAGCATGCAAAAAGGTAAAACATGACAATATCTACATGAAAAATATATAAAGGAAATATACCAAATGCTGCAGTTAAAACACTGGGTTTATTGGTATTCCTCCTAGTAATTTTTTTCCTTATTTTCTTCTCTACTTTCTAACTTTCTTAAAGTTGAGAAAATTCTATTTCTAATAAAAAACATTTTGTTAAAAATATATGTGTGTGGCCGGGCGCAGTGGCTCACGCCTGTAATCCTAGCATTCTGGGAGGCCAAGGCGGGTGGATCGTTCGAGGTCAGCAGTTTGAGACCAGCCTGAGCAAGAGTGAGACCCCGTCTCTACTAAAAATAAAAGAAATGATCTGGCCAACTAAAAATATATATATAAAAAAAAAAAAATTAGCCGAGCATGGTGGCACATGCCTGTAGTCCCAGCTACTCGGGAGGCTGAGGCAGTAGGATTGCTTAAGCCCAGGAGTCGGAGGTTGCTGTGAGCTAGGCTGACACCATGGCACTCTAGTCCAGGTAACAGAATGAGACTCTGTCTCAAAAAAAAAAAAAAAATGTGTGTGAATAAAACAAAATCTCTTCCCTCAAATAGGAGAGCTTATGTATCTTATACACTTATTTTTTTCTATTTATTCCACAAGGAATAAATGTGCAATAACCATTAATTGATAGGTATTAGTAATTAATTAATTAAACCCTCTAAAGTTCATAAACATAATGATTGATTAATTCATGTACATGCTTAGTTGATTTATTGATACAGATAATGAGTTTATATACATTAGTAATTATTTGATACATATAACAGTGCAATAATCAATTCCTTTACATGTTCATTCATTCATTCTTTTTTTTCACTCATTTATTATTGCATCAAATATACGTTGAGCTTCTTTAATTTTTCAGATATAAGAGTAGGTGACAATGAGACAGAGTTGAACACGATGAACTGCCTACTGGAGTGAGCTCACTCTGCAGTGGGGAGGTAGAGAAGGTAGATACAGGTCCATTATAAAGCACTCTATTCTCATACACAGAGGATGCTCTGGGAGTGGTGTCAAGGGAACACCTACTCCTTGGGTGACAGAGGCTGAGAGTGGTCAGGGAAGAATTCAAAGAAGAGGGATGCTTACCGTGAGTCCTTAATAACAAGTACATGTTTGTCAGGCAAAGGACAGAAGGAAGGGTATATAATTAAGGGTTAAAATGAGAAAGAGAATTAACACTTGAGCAATTAGAGAAGTTGAGATCAATGTGGGAGCAATCAGTCAAAGATTTGTGAAAGGAGTGGAACTTGACCTAGATCTTAGAAAATGGAGAAATTATGGTGGGGCGGAGAAGATTAAATCTGGAATAACTGACTAAGCATGTGTTCTAGTGTGTAACACTGTGGGTGACATAAACTGTTATAGTTTACTCGTGTCCATAAAAAGCCATCATATAAATTAGGAAACACAATTTTAGTTTTGCATCAATAACTTTAACTAGTTCTATGAATTTCAAAAAATGTCAGATCTCACATTTGACAAACCTTCATCCCTGTGGTAGTAAATTGTCATTTGGTGCAGTATCTTTCTTGCATTGAGAGAGGTTCCACACACAAAAAGTCAGCTGAAAAGCTAAAGCTTAAATGAGAACTTTCTGATCTAATCCAGTTGTCTCACGAAGATACCACCTGTCTATTAGGATTGCCCTCACAATGCTGCAAAGCGAGTTTTCTGACACACTGCTACATTTGGGGGTTCTTTGAACTCAGAGTTGGGCCAAAAATGATAAAAAGTAAAAGGCAATTCTTCTTTGAAATTAGTTAGTTAGCTATTTAACTAGTTAATTAATTGGGTAACTAGTTAATTAGTTAACTAAAGAAAAAAAGTGAAGATCAGTCAGATTTTGATGGAAAAAAGCTATGCCAAGTTCCAAAGGTGTAAAAATACAAAGTGTAGGGAAAGATGTATTTCAAACTTTAAATTGGGTCTGGAAATGTCGCAAGTCTGGTTACATATGGCAGGCAAACACAGCACATGCCAAAAGAGGCAACGTGAGTGTGAGAAGGTGTGAAGCTTGATCTGTGCATATGAAGAACATTAGCAAAGAGAATAAAAAAGAAAATATCTGTATAGCAAATGGGCCACACTTGTATAGGAAAGAGCGCCCAGTGGGCAGAGCAGTTTTGAACATGGTATGGATGAGAAACCAGACAAATTACAATTGAACAAACTCTTAGATTCTGTTTGATTTTTATTTCCACCTGAGCCTTAATAGCAATCTTTCATTTCTTTATCTACAACCATCACGTTCCTCCTTTCCACTTCATTAACAAAAACATGTGAAAGAAGCCTGTTCCCTGTGGAGAGTTAAAATGTAGACACATTTCGAACTCAGAAAGCATAGACCAAACATTTATTTTTGTCCTATTTTATGCTCAAAATCACATTTTTTCCCTTTTAATGATTGGTGAGTCCATGCCAATTGGGGGAAAAGCAAATGGAAATGCAGTAGAATGACTCATTTGTCTTTAAGGAGCTGTTAAAGAATTTTCTTTCAAGTATGGCACATGCTGTTAATTATTCTGAAAAAAGTAGAAGAAATAGCATTCTTTTTGTCTAGTTTCAAAACTTTCCTCTTTACAAAAGTCACTCTGATAACTACTCAACGAGTTAAAAGGTGTTTTCACAGAATCTCAATGTTATCCTCCTTATTTAAAAGCAAAAGCTTGTCTGGTGACTTGGTTTTAATGTAATATAGAATTTATATGACTAATGCTGCATAACAAATTAACCCAATATTTAGTGGCTCAAAACAACAAACACTTCTTATCTCACAGTTTCTGTGAGTCAGGCCTCCTGCCACAGCTTCTCCTGGTCCTCTGGCTCATAATTTCTCCTGAGGCTGCCATTAAGGTGTCAGCCAGGGCTGCAGGAGACATACTTCCAAGTTCATTTGCATAGCTGCAGGCAGGCCTCAGGTGCTGGCCGGCTGTGGGCTGGTAACAACAGCTCTATGCCACATAAGCCTCTCTTAAGACTGCTTACAACAGGGCAGTGAGCTTCCTCCAGAGCAGGAGGTGAGGGATAGAAAGAGAGAGACCAGATGAAAGTCACAGTCTTTTTGTAACACAATCTTGAAAGGGACATCCCATCACTTCTGCCTATTGTATTCATTAGAAGTCAGTCACTAGGTACAGCACTCACTTAAGGGGAGAGAATTACTGAGAGACATGAATACCAAGAAGCAGGATGATTGGAGACCATTTAAGAGGCTGCCATCCAAAATGACAAAAATGGTCCTTAGCTAATCAAAAACCATGCAAACTTCATTTGAGGTAAGATATTTTAAATAACTTAAATTCGGGGATCATAAAGAGCTACATTTATTACCTCCCAAAAATCTTACTTCTTATTCATCACTATATTTGATTGGTTATATGGCTAATTAATAACCTAACAAGCCGGCTAAACGTGGCACAGTGTCTATTACTCAAAATGGATTGCCAACATCAACTGTAGAATGACCACTGTGAGTGAGGTGTAAGAAAAACAAAAAGAGCTTTTCCCTCCCTCCTCCCTTACACAGAATGCTTCACCTCTGGTCACCAAAATGTCGAGGGGAGGGAAGTTGTCCCACTCTGCCCAAGCAAGCAATTCTCCAGCCGACACCAACTGGGTGTCCTTTAATTCGATTCAGTTCTGACACCATCTACCTGGAGATACCATCAGGTTAAGGACTCAGTCCCACAAGACTGCCCCCACTAGAAATGCCACTTGCAAGTCCAGGCCTCTGGACCTTCTGACAACCAACTATAAACTGGGGGCTCCCACAACTCCTTTCCTTGGGTTCAATTAATTTGCTATGCTCACAGAATTCTTGTAAACACTTACTTTTACTCATTTGTTAATAAAAGATATTACAAGGGATACAGAAGAATAACCAGAGGGAAGGGATGCATAGACCAAGGTATATGGGAAGGGGATCAGAGCTGCCATGCCCTCTCTGTGCCCACCACCCTCCAGAAAGTGCCATGTGTTCAGCTATCTGGAATCTCTCTCCAGAGACTGCAAGGCATTTAGGAGCCATGTGTCAGAAAGCAGGGATGTAAACCAAATAAATATTTCACAATGTCACAGCCACTTTGTACCAAATTAAAGTACCTTATATAACAGTGAAAATATAAAGAGGGAGTTATACATTTACTTCCCAGGGCAAAACCACTTGTAATTTCTCTGATGATTATATTGAATATAAACTCATAAACTTAATATTGAGACATCAAAGCCCCTTACCGTTGGCTATTTTTACTCTTTCTTTCTACTGCTTCCCCCAACAATCAAATCTGATTGGCTTCTCCAGGTTTGTCTGATCCATTTTAGCCAAACAAGCCAGCTCATTGTTTCCAGTTTATGATTTTCTAATTGTCATTTTCAAGGATTCCGCATTTCCTTACTCCAAAAATCCATGCACTTTTCAACCTTCAAAACTCAGTTGAATGCATATTCCTTTTACTTAAACTTTCTAGACTAACTCTCATCTGTAGAGATTCTAATTTCTCCAGCATTCCAAAGTAACAGAAAGCCAGACTCTGAACAACCGTAAATAGTTTTCTGGCTCTCCCTTAATCACTCACAAATGAGAAGTCTTTGCATTGTGCAATGGTTTTGCATCCTTGGAGCTGATTCATTCTCAAAGTGATTTTAAAGCACCCAGCTGGAAAAGTCTCCATCCCATAATACAGCTCCACCTCAGTTCCCACATCCTGTCTGCCCCCAAGCCAGGTATACAGACCACTGAGTCCCCATGAGTCCCCTCTCCCCAGGAGTTTTTTTCTCACCAAGGGAACTTCACAGTTTGGGACTGTTGCTTTTGCCCAGTCAAGCCCTGCTTTCTGAGTAACTACACATTTACATTTACAAGGGCTGTCCAGAAAGTATCCAGCCATGTAACTGCTCTCATTATATTAACAATGGCTGGATACTTTCCGGACAGCCCTCATATATAGATACATGTTTATAAACACAGACCCATACAGGCATTTTTCGTAATCTATCACATCATTATTAATCATGCATTATCATATTTCCTAATGTTTTTCTAATGTCCTTTTTCGTTCCAGGATCCCACTCAGGATCCCACAGTACATTTAGTCATCATGTCTTCTAAGACTCCTCTTAGCTGTGACAGTTTCTTAGACTTTTCTTGCTTTAAATGACCTTGACAGTTTTGAGGCTTATGGGTTAGACATTTCATACAATGTCTTTCACTTTAAGTTTATAAGCTTTGGCAACTAGAAACTTTTTCAGTTGCCTCCTCTGTCTCTTTGACATATTCCATCATTTCTTTTAAGCAATTCCTTAGTTTCTAACATTACAAGATGCTCCAAGCTCATCAGTTGTACTCCAGAACCAGCACTAAAATTAGTTATTTTTGCATGAATCCCTGGTTCCTTTTATTGGAGAATGGTATAATATTAAAAAACCACTGTCTGGGTGTTGCTACTGGGATGTCATTGCTCCTAGGTTTCCTAGATGAACGGAGCTTGGAAATATATGTATGTTATACCAATCTGTGCATACACATTATTTAAAATTATTTCTCTGTGATATCCATCACTAGCTACATTAAGCTAAACATGAGCTCATATTGATGTCTCCAACGTAATCCAGAATGGCATGGTTCTTTCTAGCTTTCTCCCCATACTTCTGTGTGTTAGAATAAAAACTTTAGACAAATGAAATGTAACAGAGTTTATTTGAGCAAAGAATAATTCATGAATTGGAAAACACTCTAAACTGAAAGGGGTGCAGAGAGCACCACTCCGCAGTGTCAGCAGTGAGCTTTTATAGGCTGAACACAGGAGTAAGGACAGAGATAGGTTGAGTGGTTGCAGCTAGACGTTTGCCTTAGTTGGACACGGTCTGATCAGTTGGTTGCCTGTAATTGGTGAAGCTTGGCTGCTTGTGATTGGCTGAGATCTGGTTATCTGTTACAAAAAGTATACTCCTAAATTAGGTTGTAGTTTGTTATGTAGGAACTCAAAGTACAGAGACAACCTCAGGCAAGAGCAAAACATCATCTCTTAAAAACAAACAACAACAACAAAAATAACTCCTCTTTGTTTTAACTAATCAACCCATCACCCTCCCCAAACCCTGGCAACCACTGATTTAGCTTCTGTTTCTATAGTTTTTTCTTTTCTAGAATGTCATATAAATGGAATTTTATAGTATGCAGCCTTCTAAGACTGACTTCTTTCACTTGGTTAATACTCATTTAAAATTCATGCATAACTTCACATGACTTGATAGCTCATTTCTTTTTATTGCTGGATAGTATTCCATTGTATTTGTTTCTCCATTCACCTTTTGAAGGACTTCTTGATTCCTCCCAGTTTTTGGTGATTATGAATAGAACCACTAGGAACATTCATGTGCAGGCTTTTGTGCGTGTGTAAGTTTTCAAACCATTTGAATGAATACCTAGAAGCACAAGCATTAGGTCATATGGTAAGTCTGTATTTAGCTTTATATCGACCATTGAAGCTTTGATGGATGCTAAGTTATAAAAATGTTTTTTAGCATGATGTGTTTTTTTATATTTTTGTCACTCCCCCAAAAAATGCTTTCTAATAAACCATAAACAAAAATTGGAAGAGAATGAGTCCAACAATTACTGTAGGGCAGCATTTCATCAATTGGATTCTACTGAGGAGGGGAATAGTGGAAGCTTTAAAGGCAAGAAAAGAGAATGGAGACAGAAAACTTCATTTAAGTTGTAAACACAAAAGGAGTATTTGAGGAAGTAGAAGTTAGTAGTGGAGGAAATGTGTTTCATTTCTGAATTTGGGTACTCAAATGTACTGCAAAAGAGTAGCAGAGAGTCTGTTAAACGTAAGTACTGAGAGAAGAAAAAGAAGTATGAGAGAAGAGAGACACAAAGAATGTAATTAGGGATAGACCCATTGTTCAAGACTTAAAATATATTAAAAAAATTAAAGTTATAAAATAGAATGTAACTAGGGAGATAAATAAACAGCAGGGCTAAGGAGAGCATGAGGGTTTGAGCTGGAGGCTCGTCAAGATTGGGAGATGAACTCTGGGACCATCAGAACAGTGTGGATTTGAGTGGGCAAACCTCCCGAGAATAAGCCTCTTAGCAAACTCAATTTCTTTCAGTGATAAGAGACTTCACTGAATATATTTGACTTGTTCCTGTACCCCTTTCTAAGATGATGTTTTTTATGGGAATGCTTAATGATTTTCCTGCTCTCTGATTCTCCTCACACTCCACCCACCCTCTCTTCTGGTAGAGGTAGGGGCATATTATAAAAGCTATAAATGTATTAAAAATGAAAAAAGTCCAAAAAGGTTGCTTTCATGCTGATTGAGATATTTAAAATGTAATTTAGTGTGGCTCCTGAGAGGTTCCTTCTAGGAACATGTGGATGAACAGTGACTGAGCATGTGGTTCCTGAAGCAATCAAAGATCACACAGAGAGAGTAAGGGAATGCTTTCCCAGCAAAGGCGCTGCATTGCTGCAGCCATCGCACACAGAGAAGAGCACGCTTCCTGAGGTCTCACTCTGTCCCTAGCCGCACACACTGTGAGAGACTCCCTCGGCTGGCACCTCCTGCTCTCTGACATGATTACAGAGAGAACTGCCTCTCAGGGTCTCCTGATAGTCAGGAGGCCAAATCAGAGAGCTCATGACAGATGCATGATTAAGCATGTGTTTCCCTAAAGTTTACAATATGTCCCTTATAAATGTCTATAACATAAATTTATTTCATTTCTGTTTTGAGTTACCCTCTCTTGAACACAGTCATAATTCTCATTTTTCACAAACATTTCTTCATAGCTCTGAATACAAAGAACTAAAATTATAAACTGAAAAATATGAGCATAATTGAGGTCATTTGTAATCCTAGCTTTAAGAAAATATTATGAGCTGAATCCATTTAGAATCTTCTAATTAAACAGCAGTAACCTTTTTTAAGGATAAGCTAATGAGTTTTTTTTTTTAACTTTCTCCACTTCCATCGTTCTTATTCTAGAATTACATATATGTACAAATGTTGGGTTGGGGAAAGAATTTAAGTCCTTTTGTAATGCCTGTCTTGTGAGTTATCCCTGATATGTGTGAATAAACCTGCCACCATGTCTTGATTTCTAATCTGTTAGTTTCATACTCAAAAGGTTTCCAAAGTTACCATTCGTATGAGAGACACAAAACCACCCACGTCTAAAATAACCAAAATTTATGAGTGGCTCAGTGATTTAATGAATTCTAAAGGTATTTCTCCATTTCGTGGAACAGTGAAAGTCTGTGGGACATTAAGCATGCAGCATCCATTGCATTAGCGATGCAAGATTCCTCTGGCATTAGGTAGAGGCCCTGTCTCATGAAGACAGCACTGAGACACGCAAGGACCCTCAGTAAAAACTCATCAATATTTTCAAAACACATCACATTTCTCTTGTGCTCATTTGAGAGACATTAGCAACCTTATTAGGTTCTCTATTCTGAATTATCTCCCTGTCTTAATCTTTGACCTACTAATATTTCAAAACGCATTAAGGTAACAATTAGATCTTTCCTTGTTCCTCTCTTTATGCTCATCAGGCATTTGGCACCCTCTTATAAGCATAATAAGACTCATTTTTCTTCTGCTCTGTGTGATAGGCTTTTATTTTAAATAGGTGAATATAAATTACTGCTTGATGTTGTACAACTTCAGTGAGATAATGATGAGAGTAGAGAAGGAAAAAGAGGAGCTAGAGGGAAGGAAATTTTAAATCAGGAGAACATTGATGATTCAGAACAATGCCATTTGAAACCTATTAAAAGAACATTTTTTTTACCATTTTTTCACATTTGAAAATGTTTGCATTACTTCCACTATTTTCCCTTCAGATGATTTTCCAGTAAATGATTTTTCTGTCTCCTGCCACCACCCACAGATTCTTCTTTGTGATGTTTGTGTTCTTGATGACATAAACCATCATTTCTCTGTGTATTTTAATGTGCCAAATAGAGTGTCAGGCATGCACTCACACACACACAAATATGTATATTTGTGTATTTGTATATGTATATAATTAGACATGGAAACAGACATTCACATAGACTCCAAAATTGTTTCTAAATTGTTGCCAAGTTATTTCTTTCATGTAATAATTTCCCTGGCCCCTCAAAAAAACCCTTCTATGTCTTTGTACTAGTTCTATATGGTAGAAGCTAATATTAGCTTCCAATCAAAAATGCAGTTATTAATGACCTGAATTCTCTTGATGGATTTGTGCTCATGCCAAATAGAATGTTTGATAGATTATTAAAAAGTAGACCTACTGATCCTGCTGAACTCCAAATGCCCAGAACAACAACAACAAAAAATAGTTGCCAAGTATCCCCTCAACTTTCAACAGCAAGCTGCTGGGCCGTGCACGGATTACTGGACAAGGCATGGCCCAAGACAGTCCTTCCGGCTCAGGGGAGTCCACCCCTGTAGTGGAGACTGAGGACATCAGTTTGGACAGAGCTGTCCGTGAAGGGTGAATAGTGAGGGGCAGCCAAGAAGGTCTTCAAGGGACCATCGAAAAGCTTAATCCACTACCCTGGAAGTTTGGGGATGTGGACAAGTTATGAGGTGATACTCAAAATATTTAACAACTGCTACTACACGGACATTGGCAATGGCTGGAATAGGATCCTGGAGCCCTATGGGGCCAGAAATTACCTCTTAATTGCTGAATGGTAGAAGAGTGAGAATCACAGGGGAAGAGGAAGAAGAAAGGGGATACCTACCTGATTAGGTAACTCAGGGTAACTTATTTATCAAACTGAAAGAAGTATTTTTATATTTTAACCACCTGTAAGATTCTGCCACTGAGAGAAGATCCACCTTGACCAATACTTGATTTACACAAGCAACACAGAAGGTCAAAAGAGAGTCTGATGCTGTTGGCTGTTGGCAAAGGCCAAGGGAGTGAGAGGAAGGAAGAGGTGTGTGTGAGGGGGAGGATGAGACAGACAAAGACAGAGACAGAGAGAGACAGAGGTGTGAATCTGGAAAGAGCAGCACTTTCTCACTTTCAGCTGGAGCAAAGCAGAAAGAAACATTAATTTCCAATTTTTGAATTTGATTATTACTCTGATCCAGACATTTTTATGGCTGAAGTGAGACTGTCCTCTGGAGTTTTGAGTTCTTTATTATCTAAGTGTAATTGAATAAAACCGTGAGGCAAACCTAAGAGTTCATCCAGGGACGAGGAAAAAACTGTCTATCCCACTATCTATCTGGGTTTAAAAGGTTTGTAGCAGGAAAAGTAAAGTTTGTTTTCTCTTTGTCCCTTAACATTCACTCAATAGAAGGGTTATAATAGCAAGGCATCCAGTTTGAAGTTAAGCTGATATTTGGACAAAACTGGGCTTGTCTGATAAACTGGTGGGAAGAGCTGGCAGTACTTACTTGAAATGATGGTTTGTTGTTTTATATTTGGTTGGTTTGGGTTTCTTTTGGGGCTAACACTAGAAAAGAAGCAAATTAGTGAAAATTTAGCCTCACACAGGTGTGTATTTGTAAAAGAGTAGAATATTTTAGTAGCTGTTTCAGATAATTGATACTTCTTTTGATACTACAGTATAACTCAACTAGTTGTAGTTTCTAAATATTAGTTATATGGTTCTTCCAAATTTTAAATTATTTTATTACCCATTACCAAAAAATTGCATCATTCATTAATATCATTACCATCTTCTCAGTAAAGTCTTCCTATATTGTGAAACTAGCAAACTCACAGTGGCAAAAACAAGTTTTCCAAAATTCTTAGTTTCATTTGAAGTCTCCAAATTTATCACTGGCTAAAAACACTGTCTTTTGGTTTCTTTAAAGTAACACACTCACACAATTCATTTTTGAGAAATATGTCTGCCAAATATCAAAGTCTGAAAACCATAGTTTGTCTGCAAGTCATTCTTTAGGGTAGAACTAGTGTCCCATGAAACAGCAACTAGCTCATCTCACAACTCAGACAATCACACAAGTGTTTTCCTCAAAACACCGTCATACATCATCACCAGCATATTAAAAAGATGCTGAACTCCAGAGCAGAGATTTAATAAAATTAATTATTTTTGCTGCTTTATCAAAAATATTCTCAAGTGAAACTAACATTTTTTTTAAATACTGAGAATATGTGGCTGCGAAGAATCTAATGACTGCTCAGACAGTTTGCTGCCACTGCCTTGATTTGTGCTAAGCTGCCATCGGTGTTATGCTCTATTATGTTTATAACATCAGTGGAAAAGATATATAAAATCTTAATACTATTATGAAAATAGTTTTTGACTTTTCAGTCCCCCTGAGAGGGTGTTGAGCATCCCCTGGGAAACACACACCACATTTGCAATCTCCTGGGCTCGATTATACAGTAGTGTGAGGGTGGGGAGACAAGTTCAGTATACGAAGGAGATGGAGAAATAGCATCCTGGTGTCTCAGAGTGAATTGGCATGACCTAAGTTACACAGCTTTAAAAGACAAAGCCTGCCCTAGAACCCAGGTGTCCTGTCTTCAGGTACAGTACTGATTTTTCTACACACTACATTCACAATTGTTCCATCCCTTATCTCAGCGAACCTTAGTTAAAGCTACATAGACATAATCTTACATCCTCAAGATTTTCCAATGCCTTACCAAAAAGAATAAAAATGTGCAGGATAAGATTACTGCATTGATTTTATGCATAAGATAAGATACTGTCCTGTGAGCACTGTTTAAGTGCATTCCAGTGAAGAAGTCAATATTCTTCAGAAGAGGATTTTTGCTGTTACAGCCACAGTCTCTGGTACCAACTTGGTGACACAATATTATTAATAGAGCATAATGGTCATCAAAAGACTGGAAATGCACAGAAAGACATAATGGGTTTTTTGAAGAGTAGATAGAAGTTGATTGCTTTGTCTTATTAACGAGCATCCTCTGTACCTGGAAGTGATTGTGTTTATCAAGCAGAGCTTCGTGCCGTTTATGAATTGCAGAATCAAGCACTTCCCCATGGCAGACAATAAAATGAAAATACTTTGTCTTATCTCTTTTTTCTAGAAACGAATTTTAAAGAAAAACTGGAGCAATTTAGTTCTGGGAGTAGAAAACATTGTGTAGATGCAAAGTGGGAGGAGTAAGTGGTAATAGGTTTTTGAACCCAGAAGATATTTGATATGAGAGAATTAAAACCTTGCTTGCAAAATGTTGCAAAAGATGCCCTGCTTTGCATATTCATTATGCACCTTGGGTTTTCAACACTCTTTGGGCCTAAAACTGTTCTCTGCTGATTGGATATGAGAGATGTGAGTGACACAAAGGATGCTTCTACAACAAAGAGGAAGAGTATGTCATGTTTAAAGAATGCATAAAATGCCAAAGGTATGAACAAGTTGTACTACTGATATTTTTACCCAAGAAGAGTGCTAGTTTGATCTGTAAGAGTAAGACAATAGTCAACTCCAATTTATATCTACGTATATACACACAATTAATTTTATCTATGTATATATAAATACATACATAAATTAATTTATTACATATAACTAAATTTATGTATATATACATAAACGTATAAATAATTTATACATACTAAATTAGGGTTTGGCTTTTGTCTCACTCCTATGCATGTATACATATACATGCACATATACATATATGTATTTTTATATATGTGTGTATATATAAATTTATATAATGGTAAACAATCTAAACTCACCCAAAGCTTAAGAGCATAAAAAGATGAATATTTATTATTTAAAATATTTGTAAACTTATTGTATAAATATTACTTCTTACTCCAATTTCTTTTATCATCTGATTATTAAAACTTTATTAGACCCATAAATACTGAATAGTTTCTATACTAACAAATTTGCCCTACAATTTTTGGAACTATTAGCTATACTTGCATATATCTTTATTTGTGAGAATTTATGCAAAGCTTGCACATAATGATCATGGGATGTAGCAAATCACTTTGGCTATGTAAAATATTTTTATTTATTAAAAATGGACAAGAATGAAGGTACAACATGGGGTAACATAAGATTATTTTCTTAAATACAACTGAAACAATTTCCAGTACCTTTACAATTCCCTAACTGAAAAATTTTGTAGAGATGTTTCCTAAAGCAGTGTTTTTTGTGTTTCTAAACATGGTAGAAGAGATTGAGAAGGAATGTACAATTCTTCAATTATGGGCTCAATGGCCCATAATAGGGGCCAATGTCTGCTTCTTTCAAACCTGCCACTTTGCCTAAAACACCACTGGTAAATACTATACATCACCTCCATGTGTGATAAGTAAATTTGTTCAGCGACGTTTACATGGCACACGAATGTCTCCTTGCATGGAACTGGTGTAGCTGTGAAATTCTGTGATTTTTATAAAAATAAAAATATGATTTCTTTCTTTTGAAGGTCTTTTATTTCAGATACAGGTTTTTAGAAAATTCTATCCTTTTCTTTCTCTCTCGCTCATGCAAGTTACCTGCAGAAATGTTTGCCCATCAACTATACATAAAGTCAGGCTCTTGACAACGCTTTATCAAAGATGCTAGAAGAGTCTGAGGTGAAGGTTTACATGACTAGGTGACACATAAGCACTAAGTAGCGTTCTATTAAAACAATAGAGAGCAAAATGGCACTGGACTTTCTATTCAAATCTCATTCAGTGCACGTGATCAACTGATGAAGAAAATCAATTTTCAATGCAAATTTGGAAGAAGAGAGAATAGGTGCTGATTAGTTTATCAGATTGCTTTTTACACAATCTTCATTTTGCTCAAACAGTCCAGTTCTTGGGAATCTCAAGATGGTTTTTTACTGATGCTGAAAATGGGAGAAAAAAGTTTTACTTTCTTCTAATACACATTTGGAAATAATGCTAAGTCAGCTACACTCAAGTACAAACCTGTCAATCAAATTAAGAGAAAAAGAAAGGATCACCCACTCAACTGCTAATTGCAGAATTAAGTTAATTTATACGATATAACAATAAATGTCTTCAACTGCCACTCTTGCTTCTATTCCACTTCACGCTTCCTTCGGGGTACAGAATCTGCTTCCCTTTACATTCTACATGCTCTTGAAGTATAATTTTTTTTCTTCCATGCCCTTTAACTTTGCAAATAAATTTACACTCAATAGACCATTATTTTCCCATATAACAAGTTTTAAAGATAAGCTGTAGCATGATTTTAAGAAGTAATTACTGAGAGCCTGCTACCTGCCTGGCATTATTTGAGGCATCACTTCTGATATTTCTAGCCAGGAACTTTTCTTTAGACCATGCCTCTGATTGGGGTAGTCCCAGAAACACCCAGAGGTTAGTCACATCTGCAATTAGTGACATGGTGAGAACTACCTGACATTAATAGAATCAGAACAGATGCATCACACTCACTCCCACTTACTAACATGGTAGAAAATCTGAAGGAGAAATAATGTTTATTCTTTTCTTCACTTTTTGCTAGGTAGATAGCCCATGTTAGTCATTTAAAAATCAGTTCTCCATCTGATAAATGTTGATCAAGAAATCACTAATGAAACAGAAGCAGCTCTCTGTACTTTCTCTCTATTACTGGAGGTAGTAAATTTGAAACTGGCAATTAAAGTGCTTCTCATCACTATTATTTAAGATCTGAAATGGATGGTATCACTTTAACATGCTAAAAGATTTCTCTTAGCACAACTGTAAGGCCTTTCATTTTAACAGTGAGAAAATGTAACCAATTAAATGTTTCTATGGTCTAAAACAGCATGTTCTTGAAAACTAGGAACTTTCTGTCATCTTCTCTGACTTTATGTTTTAAATTCTCTATCTCTATACAAAGAAGGAATAAAGTGCATAATGCCCACTTATTACTTATTCAAAATATATTAACATATATTTTGGGCAAAGCGTTAATCTATGCATCATATAAAAGTCTTAGCAGGACAATACATATTAAAGAAAAAAAAAAGATCCACTTTACCCTCAAAAATAATTTTTAAACGGCAAACATTTGACCTAAAAAAATTGAAGCAAAATTGGGTAAATCCATATCCATCTCATTTAGGGATAATCTACATAAACAAGATCATTAAAATTTAAAATTTATATTATTTTAATACAGATTACTATTTTTCAAACCTCTCCTTATTTTGTCACAGCAGTCATAGAGAAAGGCCTTGAAATAAATACTACAATGCTAGCCCTACAGAAAAGAAACAATATTGGGGCCAAAAATCCAGTACTCTTTTCCTACCAAAAACTTATATCATTTCCTTAAGGGACATTCATTCATGCATGTGTGATTTTGCCCAAAAATATTTAATGTCTACCTAGTGTGAATCTCACAGAGACTACTTGTTCAGTGTTGGTCATATGGGGGCTTTGCTTATGGTAATCATTCAAGGACCCAGGATACTGTAGACTCCACCACCTCATAATGCTCACTCTCAACATGAAACTTTTGCAGTTTGCTGAGGCAGGGTTAAGACCATGAGGATCACAACATTCTTAAACAATTTTTTCTGGAAGTGAAGTCTCTGTTCACATTTTGTGGCTAAAGGAATGAGAATGGCCATGCCTAACTTTAAAAGGCAGAGGAATGTAATCTTCTAAGGGGCCAGGAAGGAAAGGGGAATGAGAAATATTGGTGAACCACACAAATGTCTGTCATGATATTCAAATTTAGCTAACCCCCCCAAAAAAAGAGATTTTGACATTAGATTATATTCAATCTAGCATTTTATGATATGCAGTCTAATCATAAAAGATCATGATTAATGCTTCTTTACATTTTCCAAAGTTTGGGATACACATTGGACACTCAGTAATACTGGAATTAATTACTGAACAAACAAGTAATAAGCAATTCATTGTCACCTGGGCATGTTAATTGCTACAGGAAAATGAGATTTTCTCCAGCAAAGAATAGCAGGACCAACATGAGGTCAAGTTGTGCTAATCAAGGCTGGCCACCTGCCCGGGCTGAGTGAATGAAGCATATGGAGCGAGTTGAGAGAGATGAAATCTTGTCTATCCAAAAGTAACTCTCCCACTGCTGTGTCATGACACCTTCTCTTCCTACAGGGCCTGAAATTCCCACCTGTAACCAGCAGATTTGTGTCTCTCTCCCCAAATTTAAAAATCTAAGTGCATTGCCTTGAAAAGGACAGAGTCAACATTGTCATAAATGATTGTTGAATTGCATTTTTGAATAATGATAAGGTTTCTAGAAGGAAACAAAAATGCAAGCTTTGACTATGCTAATGAGCATGTATATCAGAATTAGGAAAATCATAGGCCCACTTCTCAGTGCTAACCAGGTCACATCTAGAATAATTTGCTTTGAGAGCTCTTTTTTAAGAAAGTTTTCAATACACTGAAGCTTACCGGAAGATGAATAACCGAAAAGATAGAGCCTTGAGAATACATACTGTAAAAAATATTAAGGAAAAATCTTGAGCATCTTCTGTGCTTAAAATGCCTGGAACTATCTTCTTCCAGGTTATGTGGTCTTATAGCTCTGCTCTGGGGCAAAACAGCGACTCTCCCAGCCAAGCCAGCCATCCATCCACGAGCGAGAACACCTCCCGGAGCCCCTCACAGTAGTCACCTATAACCACCCTCTCTGATGACACATAGGGCTGTTCTCGTTCCATCAATGCATCCATCCAGCATACTCTTCATCTTCAGTGACTTTTACATGCGAAACACAAGCATTTTAACTTTCCATGGAAAATTTACAAAAATGCTATGTATTGGACCTTAATTAATACTAGAATATAGATATCAAACAGAAAGCATTCTTTTACCAAAATGTAATATAATTATATATGTTAAAAAGAAGAAAAACAAAAACCCTGTACCAATTAAAAATGTTTAAATTCACCATAAATAACACTTGGCTCAAAGAGGAATTCAAATCTAAAACTGTGGAATGCTTCCAAGAGATAATGAAAAACAATACATTTTGGAACTTATGAGATGCAGTTCAATTGGTGTTCAGAAGAAAATGTATAGCTTTAATTACTTTTATTATTAACCCAAGAACAATGAATTAAATGTTTAACTCAAAAAAATGTAAAAGACATCAAAATAAAATTTTAAAAATAGATGGAAGTAAACTACACTTTAATCAGAAACGAGTGAATTAAGAAATAAGGAATATGAAAAGTGGAACTAATTAATAAATTCAAGTGCTGGTTCTTGTAAAATATAAAACACATAAACCACCAAACTACCCTAATCAAGAAAAAAAGAAAGAAGACACAAATAACAAAACTTAGAATGATAACGTAAAACTAATCAGATACAGACAAAATTTTTAAATTTAAAATTCATTGCTTAACCTCATGCAAATAAACTTCAAAACCTGAATGAAATGAATAGTTTTCTGAAAAAAAGTTTAAATAACCAAAACTAACCTCAGATAAGATTTTTCTTTTAATCTAAAAGGGACTAATTGGCATTAAAAAAAATTATTGACAAATTTTTCAAGAGATACCCCCTCCCAAAACAATAACTGATGCAAAGAAGTTACAGACAAATTTTAACAAGCCATCAAGGAGCAGGCATTTCCAATACTATTTAAACTCTTCTATATTATAGGAAAAGAAGAAAAGATTCCAAATTATTTTATAAAGCTAGGAAAACCTGGGTACCAATGAAAATATAACACATAATAGCTAAGACAATCCTATGGACCAATCTCATTTGTGAGTATCAAGGCAAAATTCTTAATAAAACTTTACCAAATGGAATTGACAGCACATTAAAAATAATAAACAGAAATATTTCTTGATGACCAAGTGATATTCATTTTAAGAATGCAAGAATGGTTTAATATTAATATTAAACATAATATCCATAGGGCAAAGCAGGGAAAAAATCATATGATTGTGTCCTAGTTCCCACGAGTATTTGATAATATTCAACATAGTATAGTGCAACATTTGCTTCTGATATTTTGAAACTCCTAATAAATTGCACATAGATGACTGTTTCTGAAATTTATACATCTTGAGTCAAATTCTGACATGATGCTTAATTGTTAAACACTAGTGGTATCTTATTTTATTAGAATCAACAATAAGTTAAAATTTTACCATTACCTCCATGTTTAGCTATTATTTCTAAAAATGGTAACTACAGGATACAGATAAGAGTTATAAAAATTAGAAAGAAAAAGGCAAAATTTCATTGTTTTCCAATACTATATAATTGCATAGCATGAACTTAAAATTTTTTAGAAGTAAAAGAACTCCATTGGCTTGTTGCAAAATTAATAATAAAGTCAATGCATTTCCTTTATAAAACAATTGTACAAAAATAATAAAAGAAAATACTGTATTTACAATAACAGCATTACAAAAGAATAAAATATCTAATAAAGAATAAACCTAACAAAGCTCATTCAAGAGCTCTATGAAAAAAACATTAAAACTCTCCTGAGATACATAAAAGAAGACATCAATAAATAAAAGTAAATACTGTGCTCTCACACAGGAAGATTAAATATTTTAAATAGTTGAAATATTCCAAAATTTGATATATTTAATTTCAATATTCCAAACACAATGCTACACAAATGATTTTTTTAAGTTGACAAACTCATTCTAAACTTTATATTAGAAAACAAAATGCAAAAATACTCAGGAAATTTTTGATAAAGAGTAATAAGGATAAACCAGACTTGCCAGGTAGTGAAATAGTAATCAAAACATTTCAGTACCGGAGGCCAAATACACAAATCAAGGTACAGGGTAGAGAATTCAGAAATATCTCCAAGTATATCTAGAAATCTAATGTATGATAAAGGTGGCGCTTTAAGTGTGAGAGGAAAAGGTAGATTATTCAATAAATGCTGTTAGGATAAATGGCTGAATATTGGCAAAAGACATAAATGTATAGATTCAAGAAACTGAGTAAACCACAAACAAGATAAACTCAAAGAAATCCACACCGAGATGCATCATTGTCAAACTTCTGAAAACTAAAGATGAAGTGAGAGGCAGAGAACTGACTGGTCAGACAGTATGACCAGGTGCATTTTCCTGCTGTTGCTCTTTTGTTCTCCTTCCTCCTCGGGCTCAAAGAAAAACGGAGTCAACATTTCTGGGTCTCCCAAATACATCAACCTCAAGAGAAATAAAGAGAACATCTCTCTTGATGGTTCTATTTTAGGACTAAGAACACTTCTTTCCCCAAAACTACAAGTAAACATTCCCTCGTATGTCACTGGGCCAGATGTGGTCCTATGCTTAATTTCTAAAGCAATCCCTGGGCTAAGGGAATGCCTTGAACTGATTGGTTTAGCCTGCATTTTGTAAACCAATCTTTATGGGAAAGGGGAGGAAGTACCTGATCAGATTAAAAATGAAGCTCCATCCTGGGGCTCTGGTGAAATAAATCCCTCTCAGTTTTCCAGGAATCATAGTGTTTTCTAGCCATTATATATCAATCAAGTCCTGTCCATGTGATAACAGATTAGGGCTAGGTTAATAAAGGCTGTCTTGAGGATACCCTCTTCTTTTTTTTAGGTAACACGCAAATCAATTAGTTTTCCTGTAATTAAACTTGCCAGCTTCTGCTATGCAGTATTTCTGAGGGTGAGGATTGCAAACTGGGAAGGAACGGTGTCAGTGGGCACACTGGTAACAGAGCCAGTACGCCTTCTTTTGCTCTTCTCTCTTAATTAAACAGCATATTTCTCAATAACTTTTCCCTAACAAGCAAACCTTGCCATGCAGATTACCTACAAGTTTAGTAAATCTAGTGCCCAAAATATCTCAAGACAGCCTATGCAGAAGGAAGCTTCCATTAGCCTTGTGTGTTTCTGAGAGGGGAGGAAGCATGACCCCAGGCCTTTGACACATGCACAAGCCCTACTCACAGTCTGAGCTTCTCATTACACAGAAAAGATTAATAGGATCCCTTACATTAAAAATCATGTGTCACTCCTCACCTTCCTTCCCCGATTTATAAAACAAAAAACTGAGCCTTAGAGAAAGTATGAGTTTTCTCATTCTATATGATATATATTATATATGATACATATTAATCATATAATATTAAACATTATATGCCATTATATATAAGATTATATCTTATATATAATGATATATAATATTTATATGTTTTATATATAAAATTGATGAGTTTTCAGTTCATAATCAGTCTAATTTTGAATTCAGGGCAATCTTCACCATGTATCTAAAGATTTTTAATTAGCTGATGACATCATTTACCAAGAAAATTTTAGTTCAATTGTTATAACGGTTGTTATAAATATATCATAAAAAATACTTTTAAAAAATAGCCCCTCCATCTTCATTCTTCTTAAACAAGGTAATTCGAAATAGATGCGCCTGCTGTGAGGATGCCATTGTCACCTGCAGACATGTGGTCAGAAGAAAAACTTCCTGATTCTTAATTAACATGGTTGTTAATGAATTTACCATCAGAAGGCCCCAAAATATAAACTTCTGAAGCAATGTAATTAATACTGTCAGCTAATTTATGCATGGCAAAGTTTGCGGCTTCTCCCTGCAAATCCTTAGAGTACAAGGAAATCCTTGGAAATTGTTCTCCCTGAAACATATGTGACACGTGACTTAGAGGAATTTGTACAGCTTCAAGGTGCTCTAAGAATAACAAATACCTCGAGGCAAGGAAACTCTTTGAATTCAGCAGTTAATGCCTTGATGTCAGTAGTCTGGCCCCAAACTAGGAGGATCAATTCTAGTAATTATTCTGCTATTGAATCACTGTTACTTTGAGCATCTTTTTTCTTGTGGACTTGACATTTTAAGCAGCAAGTTGGAGATACTTTCTAACATAGTGACACATTAGGGGCACCAAGAAATCGCTGAGTTCCCCAGAGTCTGGAAAAGCTGAGTGCCCTTCTCAGCAAAAAATCTCCTGGATGGGGCATTAGCAAATATCAAAAGAAAACTTTCAGAAATTTTTGCTTAAAGACCAGTAAGAGTCACATCATAAAAATATTTAATGATTAGTTAAATTAAATCCAAAGTGACTTTATGAATTTTATACAATGTGCAGCTAAATAACACCTGTGACTGTTATGTTATAAAAGTGTAGTGTATAGACACTAATAAAAGTCTAAGTTTCTTCTTTGGGTGTAAATATGTATCTAGATCCATCTTAACAAAGTACAGACTCCAATGACACCCAGGAGGAATTTAGCAGAGCCTTGTGGCGAACTGCATAACTCTTTGCCAAAATATTTAGCCTGGATTCAGGGTGACAAACGACTGTATTTCCCACAACCACCCATAATGAGTCTAGAAGGAAATATATTAAATAGCTTCCATAGCAGCCAAGCTGTTATAATTGATAATAAGTGGAAAGGTTCACAAATTCAGCAAATATGACCTGTAACGGAAAAAGCAGCTGGCTTTAGACTAATCTGAGCGTCCCTGGGGTTTCATCAGTCACCAATTATTTATCAGGCATGTACTATGTGCTGACAACATTCCTGGCACTGCAGATAGAGAAGTAAACAAAATAGGGAGCATGCCTTGCTTTAAAAAATTTACATCCTCGTAAGTATGGGGAGAGGGGAAGCTCATATACAAAGAAACTAAAAAATAGATCTGATCATTTCAGCTATACTTAAAGTCAGGTAATTTGATATAGACAGGGAGTGGATGGGGAAGTCCTCTCTGAAGGTGAGGCCCATTTGTAAGGCGAAGGGGGCAGATATTGGAGGACGAGTTGATTAACATCTCAAGGGAGAAGTTCAAAGCCAGGTCCTAAAACAGTAATGAGATTCCAAATTTTTTTTAATGGAATCTCACATCAACCTCCTCTGTGTGTGAAGTGCTTTCACATAAGGGACTGTATCTGGTTCACACAGCAACCCTGAGACGTGCATATTATTATATCATCTCTGCTTTGCCTGTGAGAGAAGGGAAGCAACACACGGATGTTTAGCAACTCGCTCAAGGTCACATACAAACATCTAGTGCAGCATCAGTTTAACCCGGTCTTCTCATCTCAAATCCTGTGCAACACATAAGCTTTCCCAGATGCCGAGGCTTAGTGTGTTAAGGAAAATCTGACACATCTGTAAGACTTTCTTGAATCATTATTATTGTTACTATTATCCATGAAAATAATCATGTCCTTTAACATTTTCATCAAAGAAAGAAAAAAATAGGCATCTTGGTTCTTTAAGAAACCAGGTGCTACAGCCAAGGACCTGGGCTGAGGGGAGGTCCCTTGATTATAAAAAGCAACTGAGACAGTTGATATTTCCTTGCATTTACTACTTATTAAAAGAGATCACGTTCTCTCTGCAGAGGCAAAAGGGATAATAAGTCAGAAGAAAGGGGAAGAAATACAGAAGCTCAGAGGCTTAAATTCCAGATGACAAGAGAGACATTATAGACCCAAAGAAAATGTCAACCAACTGGATTATTTCGAGTTCAGAATCATCAACAGAGATATTATTAGATGGTAATCAACACTGGTATTGGACGTGGCAGAATTACTGAGCACCAACTTTTTGTTTACTTTCAACTTTTTTGTTTACTTTCAAAGCCACTGAGATGGGAATGAAAGACAGAAAAAAAAAGGAAAGAAGTGGGGAGATTAAAAAATGAAACACATACACAGAAAATTGTCATTATTATAGCAAGGCACATAATTAGTGCTGAGGAATAGTATTCCATGGCATTTTTTTAGTTCTATGCAAATTTTTTATTTGTATTTCAGATGTAAATCTACAACAAGTATATAGAGGTTGTCAATAAGCTATCTCTGCAGTATACCCACCTGCAATATGCCTTTACCTTTCATATGGAAGCAGATTGTGAAGGTAAAATCATAGTGCCAAAGAACTACATCCTTAAGAATCAGTAAGAGCTATTAAATTTAAATGAATAAAATAAAATTTAAAATTTATTTCCCCAGTCACACTAGTCATATTTCAAGGGCTCAGTAGCCACATAGGTTCAGAGTTCCCTCCATAGGCAGCACCGATTAGAACATTCCCACCATCACAGAGAGTTTTCTGGGACAGCACTGGACCAGACGGCACTTGTTGAATGACAGAAACCTCACATCCTCTCTGTTCACAGTCTTTCACGTGTCCCATGTTTTTCACCCCAAAAATACCTTTGCACAAAATCTCATGTGAAGGTCTAGGGTAAGTGCATTCCAAGTACACTCCAAACAGCAAGTATCAAGTCCAGGGATCAAGCTTGGTGTGTCCAAGAAAGAAAAATAAGAGCAGAGTTGATAGAGAAAAGTAGCAAGGGGAGAGTGAAGGGAGGTGAGATCTGAGAAGTAGCCAATGGCCAGATCCTATAGGGCCATGTATTAGTTACCCACTGCTGTGAAACAAATTACCCCAAGATTTAGTGGCTTGAAACAGAATTAATTATCCCACAATTGCTGTAGGTCAGGAATCCAGTGCAGCTGGGCTGGATCTCTGCTTCCAAAGCTCCCAGGCAGTGAATCCACTGCCTCCATGCTTCTCATTTTTTGCCCCCACCTCTCCCTCTGTCCCTGCAAACAAGTTAATGGCCAGGGCTGTGGTCACATGAGGGCTCCGCTCAGCTCCAGAGGATCCACTTCCAAGCTCCTTCATGTGGTTGTTGCCCAGATGCAGGTTCTTCTGGGCTGTGGGCCTGAGGGCTTCAGTTCCTTACTGGTTGTTGGCTGGAGGCCACCCTCAGTCCCTTGTCTTGTGGACCTCTCCAACATGGCAGCTGACTTCATCAACATGAGCAAACTGAGAGGTAAAAAGTCTCTAGCAAGATGGCAGTCACGGTCTTTTGTAACTAATCACAGAAGTGAGATGCCATCACTTCTTCCTTATGCTACTTGTTAGAGCAAATGTCAAAGTCTGGCCCACATACTACAAGAGGGAATTACACAAATACATGAATAAAAGGAGGCACGGATCACTGGGGAATGTCTTAGAAGTCTACCCATCACAGGTCGCACCACCCATGGTAAGGAGTTGGACTTTTACCTTAAGAGTAGTTGGGAAGCCTTGGGAAGCTTCAGTGAGGGAACTGATGTGACCTGATCTTCAACTCAGGACCTGGCTGTCATGTGGAGAAGAGATACAGTGGACCACTGTGGAAATAGGGAGACAGTAAGATGCTATTGCAGCCGCTCACGTGGGAAGTGATGGAGCTAAAAAGACAGTGAGATGCTGTCGAATTTGAGATCTATTTTATAAGCAGAGTCTACACTGTTTGCTGAGGGACTGGATATGGAGATAAGAGAAAAAGACAGAGACCCTAACAAACCCTGAAATAGGTGGATCAGTCCCCACAGCAAGATTTCCCTGGAAAATCTTCCAAGAGAGAGACCTCGTGTTTCCTTGCACTTTCTCTGCCCCGCTACATTTCTTCTGACACTTCTCTGATGATCTTCACAAGTCACTTCATACTGTTGGTGCTTAGAAAAATCTAGAATTTCCACACTTTTAATATGCTGCCATAGGAAGTCACAGTGCTAGAGCTCTATGGAAGGTGGGGTGTAAAAAATGGTTGTCATTATTTATTACCCCAAATATGGTACTGTCTCTCAAGGTTTGTGCCCCAGTTTCTCATACTTAGCAGTGGATTTAGATTTAACATGTCCTCCTCATGCCTATATTTATGAAAAAATGGAAATATTTTTATTCTCTTAAAAATGCTAATAAGGAGAGAAAAGGAATCGATTTCTAAAGAACATTAAGAGGCTGGCTGTACATTTTTAATGTTTGGACTTCAATAAAAAAAAAATGCTGTACTCTGAGATCGCAGCACGACATTAGCTATTCCAGGGAGAGTCTGACTTACAGTACCTATCTTCTCTGAAACCACTAAGAGCTCAACATGATAAACACGGCAGTGTACATATTTTATGGCCCTTCTTGATTTACTCCAGGTATTGTAGGCTAAATCTGTGTATAGCCAAATACCAAACAAACAAAACTCAAATAGGTCATGGTTAATACTGAACAATACAGTTTTTCTTCTTAGCTTTTAATTATTAACCCAGATTGCTTCATGACTAAAGCAACTGATGCCATCTCTGCCTTGAGCAGAATGATAAGATTTCATTTTGGAATTGGCTTTCACTTGCCGGCCCTCCGTCTTCAGTGTGTGTTTCTTGCTGGGAATAAGATCTGCCAGGATAGTCAAGATGCACAGAAAGAGAAACCCCACAGAGCCGAGTTTCCCTGTCACTCATCCTTGATGCTCCACCCGACGGGTAACCTTGGCAAGTAACTAAAACATGACACCCTCCATTTTATAAGGATCACCCTGTGCACTCATCTGACTTCTATGACAAAGCCTGTGTTTATTCCACCAAAAGTCAAATTTTTAAATTTTGAAGAGCAGGTTTTTCCTAGCTCTCATATCCCTTCAGAAAAACATTTAGACTGCTTCTCATCATAATGATGGTTTCAAGAAGATGTCTGCATTTTTCCTGTGAGTAAGGGAGAGAGAGAATATGAATGAGCAAGACGAACAAGGTGGGAACACTAAAGTGGAGAGGAGGACAGTAACTTTAGATGCAGTCTTAATAGGCCCGTGATGAGACCGGTCTATTCCGCTGAAAATGTGCCAGCTCAGGAACAACTATACGTATGTTTGATCCCAGAATACAGCTACAGACTAGGAGTTTGTCTTAATCCACCTTGTGTTGCTATAACAAAATACCACAGACTAGGTCATTTATAAAGAAAAAATTATTTCTTACAGTTCTCGGGGCTGAGAAGTGCAAGGCTGGGGAGCTGGCATCTCATGAGGGCCTTCTTGCTGCATCATCCCATGCTGGGAGGCAGGAGAGCAAGAGATGGGGTGGGGGTGTACGGGGTGGGGGCAGAGAGAGAGAGCACAAAAAATGGCGGAGCTCACTTTCATAACAAGTCCACTCCCTCAATAATGACATGTATCCATTCATGAGGACAGAGCCCTCGTGACCTAATCACCTCTTATAGACCCCACATCCCAACACTGTTGCACTGGAAGTTAAGTTTTCAATACATGAACTTTGGGGAACACATTCAAACCTAGCAGAGCTCAAGCACTGAGAGATTAGATGATGGGCTGAAAGCCAGACAGGGAAAAATCTGAAGAATAACACAGGCCTCTTGCCTGCCAGACTTGTATTTCCAAGTCACTCGTAAAGACTTAGGAACACTGTAGAGGGGCTGCTTCAAAGACAGTTGCCTTCACATCAATGCTGGGAAGGGCTCCTGAAATTATATGCATCCTTATTTTTAAATTGGATTCCTACTCCAAAGAGTAGAACTCATGCCTTTCTGGCAAATCAATCCCTTTCTCCTCTACCAATAATACCACACTAAAGACCTGCCCTACAATTGCATCTTGAGTTTAATGCTTGATGTGGCTAAGGAGAGAGATCCAGAATTACTGTGCTTCTCAGCACCTAGTGACTACATGCCTAGGAGATAAGTTAGGAAGGATGTCAGAAAAATATCTCAGCCTATTTCCTGCCCACTCAGCAATCACATCTCTCAGACTGTTGCAAGCCTGGCCACACGCCAGCCTCCAGGTCAGGCTGACTACGGCTTAAGCCCACCTGTCATAAAGCAGAGGAAACAGAACGATGTACAACAGCAGCATTGTGAGAGGTCTTGCTTGTTTCGTTTCGCTTGACTGGGGAAGGGGTGGCTGTCAGTGGTAACTCTCCCAGATTTCCAGATCTCTGAGGGCAAGAATCAGCCCTGACATTTCATTGTAACCCATCTATTGTGCCCACCACATGATTAGTGCTCTTTGCATAGTTTTTTAATAAACCTGCCCTATTCCTCTACTTCTATAGCTGTGCTGCCGTTGACACTGCCTGGCTTGCACGACTGTGTTACCACAGCATCCACAGGTTTCTCAGTTTCTACCTTCCGTGGACTCTGGACAACCCATCTGGCTGAAAACCTTGCTATTTTGTTCTTGATGCCAAGTCACTGCTTGTTCTCTATTAGACCCAAGGGGTTTCCTTTAAGCAGCCACCATTGTGTTCAAGAATTTCTAAATCAACTGCCTACCTGCCTCTCAGCATTTGTAGATTTAGTTCCTCAACTGATCAGATCAACCTACAGCACACCCTGTTCCTCCTCATACTGCCCCATCTTCTTGATCACCCAAGCTTGCTACCTGTCTGTCATTTATTTTCTGGTTCTTCCAATTTGACTTAAAATCTATTCTCCCATGACCTGCAGTCTTGTCACTTGGTTTCCTAACCTGGCTTTTGTCTTTCCTTCTGGGCTTGCTACTTTCATAATCACCTTAACAGCCAGGCCTTCTCATCTCAACCCTCAGTCAACAGGCTTCGCTGGAGCAGTCTGTCATCCATCCATTCTGGACGTGAAAGAGAAACCTGTACACCTTCTGCACTGTCCCTGCAGCCTCTTATCTTTTAGGCATGGTTTGATCTTCCACCCACCCCTGTCTACTCCACCTTAATAACATTTTTCTGTGCTTTACAAGCCTCAGGGTAAATGGAGGGCTCTTCCAAGGACTTTTATTTTTTTTTAATCAGATCTTATTATTTGCTGTCCAAATTCTAACAAAAGAAAAATGTTAACCCCATTCACTGGATATTTAAAAAAACCATTGGCTCAATTTGTGCAATTATGAATAAATACCTCACTGTTTGCTGTCACTCACTGTTTACCTACAAGGGGTAGAAAAAACAGTGATATATTTTTCTCCTTTACATGTTTCTTTGTAAAGAGTTCAGATACAATGGATTTAATGACCCATGACATGAAAAGTTTGTTCAGTTACTTACTTGTACATTAAGAGCTCCAAGTCCAAATTTCATATTCTCTACAGAAGCATAAAAATTAACCCCAATATAGAGTCTTTCCAGATATTATTCTATTTATTTTTTTATTTGTAGCACAGTTTAAAACTGATGAGAATATATTCTCTCTCAGTTAATTCTGAAATCACTACAGAAAATACCATATATTATGTTTCTTTGTTCATTGTTCAAAGGCTGCTTTCGTGGTTTGGAAGAGACAAAAGACATCTCCTAGTGAATACTGCCTTCCTCAAGGGGAAAGCTCTGCCGTCTAACAGCTATTTTAAGATGTTGAAGATGCATTACCACAGGCTGCAATTACTCTGTGAATCCCAATTTGAATTGAAGTATCATCTCTCAAGGGCGTAATCCTAGGGTCACATTTCCTTTTACAGGAGAACTAAACCGTCTCTTTGACTATTAAGGCCACGGCAGGCAATCTCATACAATCAAAGTTCCTCTTCATCTTTAAGTAAATAAAATTATCTTTAAAAATGGACAATTTGAAATTCACAAAAATAATAACCTACAATGATAGCAAAAGCAAATCAGTCACACACACACACACACACACACACACACACAAATAACTATTTATAGTCCAATATTGAATAAAGATGACATTAACTCATAGAGATTCTTAAAGCATCATATCTATGTGGCACTAAAATAAATTTTATAGGAATATGGCTATGATTCTTCTAAACTTTGGGCTTTTAAAAACCAATAATGCCTTGTCTTTATGCAACAATTATTATTTGGTATATTTGTCTTCTTCTAAAATTAATGTCCCAAATGCCTTTTTCAATCAAGGGGACAGAAGCTCCACACCTGAAATATCCTCTCAGATTTTCTGTTCTTATCCATGGACTTTATTCCCTTCCAAGGAGACCACAGGAGACCCTGGCTCCACATGTGGTCTGTCCAATCACACTATATTCATTGTACATTAAGAGCAATTTGACATCTTGTTTTGATTTTGTCCCCAAATTAAACAACAACCTTACAGGATGTCAGATAAGCATCCCTTCTATTTAAATTCTCTTCTTTGTTTCTTCTATCACTTCACTGGCAACAAAGGTTAATCAATTTTGCTAAAAGGAAAGACTAAACAATAGCTCTCAAAAACAAATTATTAGGAATTATCACCTTTTCAAAGATGATGCAACTGACCTGATTGGTATGAAAATAGATGTTTTACCTGTGTCTTCTGATTATGAAGATTTATTCGTTCTGATGCTCTCGTGTTCTCCCAGTCTCTTGTAACTAAGAGCATTTACTTGATTGATGCCATTTTTCTCCCATCCCACAGCCACCACCTGAGGTGAGGTGATCACCATCTTTCACCTGGGTCCCTGCACCATCTTCTTAATTGGGTTTTTAACTGGCTTCCTTGTCTTTTCCCCAATTCCTACCTGGTGGTCCAAGGCAGGCCCAAGATGAGAACTTCAAACTCTTTCAACCAGTTTACTGAGCCTTTCAAGTTCTAATCCTTACTCATACCGACAGCCTCATCACTCCTTACTCCCTGTTGGTCATCCAAGCTCTAAAAATATTGCTATTCATTTTTTGCTCCTAGAACATGCCTTGTTCTTTCTCCCCTGCAAGTCTTCAGACATTGTGTTCCAGTCTGTCCAAACACTCACTTCTCCCTATTTTTTGTTCACTCCTTACACAACTGTGAGGTCTCAGTGTAATTTTCATTTTCCCCCATGTTTTTCTAGATCCTCATTACCCACATAAGAGCTTGCACTCTGAAATGTATCAGAAATAGATTTTTATTATAACAGGTGTACATAATTTTTGAGTACATGTGATATTTTGATAGCTGTATATGTGTTATGATCAAATCAAGTTAATTGGGATATCCATTACCTCAAACATCTTTTCTTTGCATTGGGAACATTACAATTCTCTTCTAGATATTCTGAAATATACAATAAGTTATTGTTAACTATAATTTCCTACTGTACCAATAAACACTAGAACTTACTCCTTCTGTTTAACTGTATGTTTGCCCATTAACCAACTTCTCCTCATCCTCCCTCCACATTTCCCTTCCCAGCTTCTGGTAATCACCACTCCTCTCTTTACCCCCATGAGATCCACTTTTTTATCTCCCACATATGAGTAAGTACATGTGATACGTGTCTTTATGTGCTTGGCTATGTGGGATTGGCTCCAGTAGACCTGGAGGCCATTATGTTAAGTGAAAAGTAAAAAGAATAAAATCCTAATGGCAAGATTTGTCGCAAGTGTCATGCTATGTAACGACTGTTTACTTGTCTGTGTTCTCCTGAAGAAGTTCATAAAATTGTGGATAGGATCTTCCTTCTGTGTGTCACCAGTCTTTGCTGTGCCTGGAACGTTACAGAAGCTCAGTAGATGCTTGTAATGGATCCCGGAAACACTGAACAATCACCCTTTTCTAGCCTGGGACCCGGCCTGTTGCAAACATAGTCCTGACTTCCCATTTTCCTCTCAGCACTGACTCACCACTTTGTGAACCACTCTGGTGTTAATGCACATTAAAGGAAGTTCACGTAAATATTAATTAAGCACTTTCTGTATGTTTCTCACATTTGGTGATAACCTCAGAATGTCATATCAGATAGCAGCAAGGACCCTGCATAAGGTAAGCTAATGAAGTTTCTCACATTTGTTATTCTTGGGACCCACCTGCTCTTGGTAAGCCCTTGTGGTAGCTGCCACAGGGGTCTGCCCAGCTCCACCCGCTTCAGGACTGCAGCATTCACTCCTCCAGCTGCTAAGGGCATTGGTAGCCAAAGGTCCTCAACTGGACCTCAAAGGTCCAGGAATTGACCTTGTCTGAACAGAGCTACCTGGTCCAAGATCATGCCCTATTCCAGGGACAGCCTGTAAGAAATGACTGGTCACTGCAGGGGCATATGGACCCAGACCTCATGCTTCCATTTGGGACAACTCCATAGGGCCATTCCAGCTCCAGCTCCAGCTCCAGGGGTCTGCTGAGGCAGCCGGTGCATCTGCACTGCCCTGCAACTTCTCCCTCTGCCTAGTCCTGCTTCCTTAGCTCCTGAGTCATCTGATGCACACAAAACTCCACCTCAGGGTCTGTTTGGTGGGGACCTCAACACGTGGCAGCCCTCAATATTGTGTAATATATATCAATGCATAAACATTAATACAACCTCATACCTAAGGATGCATGTTGTGAGGATTATTGAAATTTAAAAACTTGAGCTTAACATTAGCAAATAGAACAGATAATCAGTTGCAGTAGTACTGACAACTGATTTAACAGCACCATCTAAATTCTAAAGTTCTGATTTTTAAATGTATCTTTATAGAAGTAAACTATATATAAGCTTCAATAACAGATCTCATGATACTGATTCTGTTATCAAAGAGAGAAGTCTTCAGAGTATTATAAGAGTTTATTTCAAGGCTCATATAAAACAGGAAATTCTAACATAAATATAAGACTATACTGAGAGTATTTAGTTATTTATGTTCTCACTGAAGTGTCTGGAAGTTTGAGGTGAGTTGAAATTGGCCATACAAATGAGAAATAGCTTTGCTAACATTAACAACCATTGAAGGGTGAAAATGACCTTAATTTCTGAAAAGGAAGGTCATATTTAATGATCCCCTATTAGCTAACTCCTATGTTATACAATTATACAGAGCCAGCTCCAGATACAGAATATATGGTTGAACAATTACTACTCTCAGGTGAAAAGCATTTCATGTTTCATGGTTCCTTCATTTAAACAGATTTTTAATTTCAAGAGATACAAAGACAAAGCTAAAAAGCATTCTCCTTCCTGCCATTCTAACTTCTCCTTAAAAAAAAAAAAAAAAGCATTCTCTTAAGAAAATTCTACTCCAATTACCATATTAGGATGTTAAATGACCATGCACTATAAAGCAATTAAGTCTTTTGTATTTACACAGACACTTAACATAGGAAAAGGAGAAAACAAATGACCTCCAGCCAAGTTATATGGTTTGCCATAACCATGTAGACAATTCAACTGTTTTGTACTCTTAGGCATTAACTATGACAACTATACATATACATAAGTATAGATTACTTAATTCATGTCCACCCCGATCAAAAAATGATAATGGAAATGCATGGAGATTTTTGCAAATAACAAAGTTACATGCATATTGAGGTCAAATATGAAAGATTAATATTCCAAAGTAAATTTAAGATTCTCTACAAGTGATTTTAAGTAATGGTGCTAATTATTATCTTTTCCGTCGTTGATGCAAATTGTAAAAATATGCTCTTTTAAATTGCTTTTAACGATTTTTACCTGTGGTTTTCACAAGTATTTGAATAACTTAATGACACCATGTCAAGGCAGGCCAAACTGAAAAATTTCTAGCAAATTCTATCTAGGATAATACAAAGGTGCTAGATCACCATTGTTTTTTGTAATTGAGTAGTATAAAAAGGGAAAAAAAGAACTATATAAGATTTTATGTAGTTATTTTATCTCTCTAGCCTCAGTTTTCATATTTGTACAGTATTTATCATCCTCTGCATCAAGACTTTTCTGGGGATCTTATAATGGTAACATTAATAAAAACTAAAAATATGAAAAAAGATTTCTAGCAAATTATTAATTTTAATGCAGATTTTGTGGCAGATGAATCTGAGAATCTATATCAGTATCTACAAATGTGATTCCTTTGTTGTCCTTCCTCTCAAACAAATCCATACCTGAAATCTGAGATAATTCACAAATTAATGCCACCTTTATGATACAGAAAACCAAGGACCATATGTTTTACAAGAATTTAACATTGTAATCATTTTATCCCAATGATCCAATATAATCTTTTAAACTAATACAGTTCCATTTTTATTTCAAATACAATGTGGACATAGGAATAAAATTTCATCTCTTCATGAGGACCAGCTTATCTATTGAGTGTTAGAACTGCAAATTTTTCTAGACTATGATAGAGGCCTGGATGTCTTTTTGTTTTGCTTTATTTCTGTTTTGTTTTAATAGATTAAGGGGGTACAAGTTGAATTTTGTTACACGTGTGCATATTGCATAGTGGTGGAGTCTGGGCTTTTGGTGTACCCATCACCCAGGTAGTGCACATTATACCCCACAGGTAATTTTCATCCCTCACCCCCTCCCACCTCCACAGCCTGGATGCTTTATTGTAGAATTTCATTCATCTGACCAAGGAACTATCAGAGTATAAAATTGTGGGAAGCCAGGTAGATGCTTCTTTTTGTGAACACATTTGCAACGTGAAAAAGTATCCATTGGTTCTTAGATTCTCCATTTCTGTACAGCTACCCTCTTTCTCTTTAAGTGTTACATCTATAGGTCAAAACCTAGATAAGAAAAGGAAGTGACAGACCACTTTAAGTAAAGATGCACCTGATCTGCCAAGTCAGAAATGGAAAGGTTTTATTCTGAGTACATTGTCCCAAGCCGTCCTTCCAGACTTGGGTGGCCAGTGTCTCACACTACAGAATTTTCGTGCAATTTTTGTAAATTGGTTCCATTTGCCAAAATATTCTTCTAGACTTGTTTCATCTCCATTTTTCTGGATTTTCCAATTTGGGAGAGGTTATTAAATGCCACTTTCCCTGCTTCAGTGTAATCCTTCTGGGGAGAAGCACAAAACAATAAGCTCCAAGGACACCTATGTTTTGAAGAGAGATGCTTGTCTAAAGCATTTCTTCAGCATTTTCAAAGGGATGAGGGCAAGGTAGCTCCAAATTGGTCTTTCTAGCATTAGCCAGTCACTGATCTCAGCCTAAAAAAGACTGAAGAACTACGATTTCTCTAGAATGAGCTGCCAGTGAGCCACATTGACTCTTACACACATCCATGGGGAAGGGGAGCTGGAGCTTCCCCATCATCTCAAGCCAACGGAAGGTGACTTGGGAAGGCTCACAGAAATTGAGCCCCAGAAAAAAGAGGGGACACCTTCAGTCAAGCTGCATTTTTACCTCCAAAAAGGCTTCTCGAAATCCAAATATGGACACTGCTAGAGAGAAACCCTTAAAAGGGATCCCATGGAAGGAGTCTACCTGAAGATGCAAAGGGACACCAACATGGGAGAGGACATTGGAACCTAGGGCAGAGGCATCAGAGTCACAGGTGGCCAGCCCAGAAAGGAGATTGTCCTCATCAGGTGAGCAGCAGCCAAGAAGTCTCCAGGAGAAAATATCACCGAGGAATCCACCAAAGCACTGCCTGAGAGAAAAGGAGTCAGTCTGGGATTATTTGCTGCACCAGGCAGACACCCACACCAGATTGCCAGTGCACCAGCCACCTGTGACTGTTCCTCTGAGCCCAACGTTAGAGATGGCAGGGACAGAAGCCATCCAGAGCAGAAGGAGGGGAGCAATGACAAGTGAAGCCAGCAGGGCCCCTGCAAAACTTCAAAGCTTGCTTTGGACATGAGTGGGGGGAGGACAGAATTCTGAATGAGTTTGCAGTTTGATATTATATCAGACTACATGGGGATTATGCAATTACCATGCTGGACTGAATGCTTTTGTGGTTAAAGTTTTCAGAAGCAGAGACGGACCCAGGTTTTTTTTAGTCCTGGGGTTTATCAACCTGGGGATGCTCCTCAATATAAAAAACACAACACTGTGATTTTAAAATAAGCAGCAGAGCCTTGGAAGGGACACATGCAGATGGAGGGCCCTGAAATATTCTCCTAGTTCAGGGAAATGAGCATGTCTTTTCTAACTTTACTGTCGCTACTGCAAGGATTGTGTCTTAGAAATACAGTTGCTATGGAGGAAAATTTTTACTTAAAACCTATTGAATTCTCCAAGAGGCTATAGTCATCTGTTATTGGGATATATATTTTTTTCTATAAAATTTGTTACCTATATAATTTCATACATATATGTGTATATAATTATATGTGTATATATACAAAATTTTTAAATAATTGTGGCTCTTAAATAAAATTCGAATTCATTAGCTTAACTTGTTAAACTGTCTTCATTTAGTGGTTAGTTATTCCAGATCAAATCTTCAGCGGTTGTCACTGATAACCAGTAATGACCCCAATCCAGAACACTGAGCATGCAACGGCTATCAAAACCATCTGCCTTTGTTTGTTCCCTGTTCTCATATGAGTTGACACATTTTTAAGGATCTCCTAACACCTTGACAGCTTCCTCCCTTGGCTGCTTCCTCACTCCATCTTTAACTTTTCCTGAAGAATCTAAAGCTCTCCTTCCATGCCCCCTCCTCCCTTTCCTATTCAATAATGGCCTACAGAAAACTTCAAACAAAAGCAAGTGTTTAATGTAGAACAATAGGGCCCCTTCCTATGCTACCAGACTATCTGGAGTCCTGTATAAGCCTTCAACTCCATACTGTGTCCTTCCTGTAGGGAAAACAATTAGGCAATTCAGTAGTAGGAAAGAGTGAAGTTATTGATGAGCATCGCATTATCTAAACAATTGGCGATTTACAGATTTTTCTCGGTTTTTAATGGGTTGTCCATACTGCAGACAGACAGAGAGACATAAGATTATTTTCTTGAAATACAACCATCAATCATTCCAGTTGCAAATACAGATTATGTTTTAGGCTTAAAAAAGAAAAGACATTCAATGGGACATGTTGGACATCCCCGCTACCCTGCACTGCACCAGCCCACTTTGTAGATTTCCCTGGCCTCTTCGCCAACAGCCCTCCCTTCCCCACTCCATTCTTCCGGGTAAGATTCAGCATTTGCCAACTTATAAAGGATAATTTACATGTAGGAAGTAGAGCCCTTACGGAGAAAGAGAAAAAGTAGAAGTTCAAGCAGGGTCCAGACCCATGAACCTATTATTCCAGTAACTCCAAGTCTATGCACTTTCTATCTTCATGCTTCCACAATCATATCATCTTGCTGAGTATTCACTCTTCCTCATGCCCCTGGCCTCATGTCCTCTTTTTCCTCCTCAACTTTAACCCTGCTCAGCCACCATCACCCCTTCCCGCATGGGCCCTCCCTCCCTTGTTCCTCTTTGTGATACCTGTCTGAGCAAAAAACACCCGCTTGCTCTATGTCTGCACCTGTGCAGCCGAACAGGAATAAAGAAAAACACAACCATGCTAGCTGATCTCGGTTTAAATGTGTAATCACTAACTCCCAAGTGAGCCTTTAATGCTGGACTTTAAAGGGGTGCTAAGGGGCTGCTCCCTATCTATTAGTGACATAGAGGTTTCTCTAAAAGAAGTGCAGTGTGGCTCCTCTTTGGGACAGTTGTCTGATCCTGTGCCCCACCCCCGAGCACTCCCCCGTGAGCAGAAGAGCTCCTGCACTGGCCTGCAGATGCTTTGTCAATCACAGGGGATACTGAACCTGTTTGTGAACTGGTCTATGGCATTGCAGGTTCTGGTGACAATGCAGAGGTAAGCCATGAGACTCACTTGGGCACATTGATCCTAAAAGCCTGTCTTGAATGTGTCTGTGCTGAGCACAGGAGGCAGCAACACAGAGGACAGGCCTCCTGCAGGGTCACATGGTCACAGGCGACCCCCCTCAGCTTCAGAGGGTTTGCCATATTCCAAGACAAGCTAGATGTAGCTACTACAAGTCCCCAGAGCAAACTTCTCCACTCTCTGGATGACCACTGCATCCTGACTTTTCTCTGATCCAACCTCTAAAACCGTCCAACAATCCTCATTCTCAGCCAGCAACTTTGCTTCCTTCCTCTCTGAGAATCATAAGAGGAGCAAGAGACAATTTCACAGGCTCCCTGGCTGCACGGAGAAGGTACCTGCTTACCTGCATCTGAGTCCAGACTCGGCCCTCATCTTCTTCACGGAGCTGGCACGTGTCCTGCCCACAGCAGAGGCTCATCCCTAGCCTGGGCTCCAGATCCCAGCCCTTCCTGCTACTCAGGGGCATTGCTCTGGTGGTTCTCCCTCTCTCTCCAGAGTCCGTATTTCGCTTCTCTTTACTGGATCAATCCTGGTAACCTATGAACGTTTCTCCCAGGGCGGAATGAATGAGTAAAGGAAAAAACTCTCTCGGTCCTGTTTTCCTTGCTAGCTCTTGCTCCCTTTCTCTCTTTCCTTTGATAGCAAAACTCCTTGAAAATGGCCTTTTTTAGCTCACTGTCTCCAGTTTTTCTTCCTTCCTTTCTGTTAATATCAAACTCTCTTCAATCATGGCTCATCTCCACATCACTGAAACTGCTCTTCTCAGTGTCACTGGCCTCCGTGTCATAACTCCAATGATCACTGTTCAGTCCTCATCAGACGTGACTTGTCAGAAGCACCAACCCAGCTGAGCACACCCGTGTCCTGGAAGCACTGTCCTCCCTCAGCCTCCAGATCAGGAACCTCACTTGGTTTTAGGTTTCTCTGGCTGTTGCTTCTCATCTCTTTTGTGTTCCCCTTTGTCACCACATGTCTACAGGTTGGAATGGCCAGCCACAGTCTTTGTACCTCTTCTGTATACTATCTTCACTATTTCTTAGGGATCTCAGCTGGTCCCACGGCATAAAACACCACCTACACTCTGACAGCTCCCAAATTAAAAGTCTCCCACTGAGACTTCTCTCCAAAATCCAGACCCAAACTCACGTGTCCAGCTGATTTATCCATTTGTGGGCATCTAAACATAACACATTCAGAACTGATCTCCTGGTTTTTCATCCTCAAACCAACTCATCCTCAATCTTTGCTGTCATCGATAATAGCAACTTCATTCTCTCTCTTTTTCTCACTTTCCATGTGGTCTATCAAAAAATAATCCCATTAGTGCTACCCTCAAAATATGTTCAGGATACTCTCACTTCACCCCTGTTGTCATCACACTGGTCCAAAACATCATCGTCTCCCTCCTCAGTTACTGTAAAAGTCTCTTGATAGAGTTTCTTGCTTCCACACTTGCCTCCCATCTGTCTCTTCCCAACTCGGAGCCTGTGGAGCATAATCACATCACGGCACTCCTTCACGCGCAAGTCCCTGAAGGCCTCCGTCTTATGCAGAATAAAGGAGAAGTCATTTCCTGACCCTCTCCCCCACTACCTCGCTCTTGTTCCTCTCCTTCAGTCACATAGAACTCCCTTCCCTTCCTTGACCGTGACAGAATTACTCCAAACACAAGTTTCCGTTCCCTCAGCCCAGAATGCTCTTCCCTGCATGTCTATGTGACTTGCTTCTTCACTTCCTTAAAGTTTCTATTTGAAACCTCCTTCTCAGGGAGGACTTCTCTGGCCACCACTACCTCCAACAGATGTTGTAGACTCACTATTGGTTTCTATTGCCTATAACCATCTGATATATTACATGTTTTACTGAGTTACCATTTTTATCGTCTACTTTCCCCACTAAGAATGAGGGGCAGAAGATCATGAGAATTGGAACTGCTTCTGTTTTAACCACACATGTATCCTCATCACTCAGAATGATACTTAACAGAGTATATACATTCAATAAATATGTGTTGCTATGTATTGGGTTTAGAGGAGGTTTGGGTCAGGATTGGAGATTGGGAAGGGGCTGGGGTTCATTTGGGGTTTGGGAGAGGGATAGTGAAAATGGCTTCTCAGCAGTCACAGGCTAGAGAATATATTTGCAAAGAAAGGGACAGAGAAGAGGATTTTAGATGTGTCTGCAGTTAATTCCCCTCCAACATTCTTAACAATATCTATTTGGTTGCTTTTCATTTAATTTTATGACTGAACTACATACAGACAGCACACCACTTAGGGTCAGGTTTTTGAATTAAATAAAACTTAATTTTAACAGTTTACTTTTGTGTATTCAAAATATAGTTCTTGGCCAGGCATGGTGGCTCACACCTGTAATCCTAGCACTCTGGGAGGCTGAGGAGGGAGGATCACTCAAGATCAGGAGCTCGAGACCAGCCTGAGCAAGAGCAAGACCCCATCTCTACTACAAATAGAAAGAAATTAGATGGACAACTAAAAATATATAGAAAAAAAAATTAGGTGGGCATGGTGGCACATGCCTGTAGTCCCAGCTACTCAGGAGGCTGAGGCAGAAGGATCGCTTGAGCCCAGGAGTTTGAGGTTGCTGTGAGCTAGGCTGACACCACAGCACTCTAGCCCGGGCAACAGAGCGAGACTTCATCTCCAAACAAAAACAAAAACAAAACAAAATATAGTTCTTATCATTAAATCCTACAGTTCTTATCATTAATCCCTGCTGCTAAGCTTAATTCTTTTTCAACCTTTGTGCAACCTTAACTCAGGGCACAGCCCCTCCTCCAGTTTCTTTCTGTAAGAAATCCAATTGCATGAAGAATATGGTGATTTGGGTAGGATTTTTGCAGTTTCATTTCAACCAATCCTTAGGATTCCACTAAAAAGAAATCTTCATCCAACTGCCCCTTTTTCCAAATGATGTTTTCCATCCTCAGCTATCAGCTGCCCTCTCCCTGTGCAACACTGCACTCCCTTCCTGCTCTTTCTCCCTTCATTACAAGGAGCCTCCTTCTTCCCCCTGAAACCTGGATTTAGAAAGCATCTTTGGGATTTTTTTTTAACTAATGTGAAATTCATTAAAATGGCATTATTCACAGGTGGAGAGTGCATTGAAGAATTAAATTAAAGTACAAATTTATCTTTAGGAATAACCCATCATAGGAAAAAACCATATTGATCCCTCAGCCAAAAATGTAATCCAATGTATAAAAATTAAATAAATGTCACTCATTGTTATGAGGAACCATCCCTGGGAACGGGCACTAGTTTCCTTAGTTTGAAATTTAAGTTCCTTAAATTCATGAAAGATACAAATGTGAAATTCTAATACAAAAGCAGAGGTGAAATTAGCTGAAGTTTCCTAAGACTACCCAACCCACCTAAGAGGTTGGTTGTCAATAAGATCTGAGCAGAAACAGAAGGTAGTAACTACGAGCAGTAAGTTTCGGAAAGTAACAAGCTCGACCCCTGAGGAGCGATGGGCTCCCTGTGTTGCCGACTGAAGCGGAGCCCGCGGCCAAAAACGAGCAACTGCGAAACCTTCCCAGTTTCACCCCAGAAAACTTTGATTCGTGAATCTCATGAAAGTGCCAAAACTAATGTAAACGAGCTTAACTTTCCAACCCTGAGCATGAGACAACGTTCCCCTTAACCAGAAGCTTCAGTTACTCGGAAACCAGGAAGCCTGAATCTCTATGCAAACCGGTGGCGTTTTCTCCGCGTGGCCCCGCAGCAAGTCGCTCCGTTGCCCATAGACATGTTACTAAACCCTGTGGCCTCACTATGACTTTTATCCAATTTAAAAATTGCTTTCTTCTCTTTTCAGGCAGAGCCACTTAGCTGCCTATTGCCCCAACCCTGCCGCAGCAGACCAGTCTGGACACTCTGTCTGTAGTAACTGAAAAGCCCCAAGGATGCGTTATGGCAGGGGAGCTGGAGCTTGCCCCTCCCCTGGGCTCGGGAGCAGCTGCAGCCAGTGTTCATTTTTGGTCATTAGCTGGCAATCTTAGTTTCTGCCACTCAAATAGGCAGAGTTCTCTATGACTTAGTGATCCCACTTTATATGGAGATGCAGCCAGTGGAAGTATCAGGTGACTCACGCAGAAGTGCCCTGAAAGAACATGTGAGGGTTTGGGGAGGAACATTGGGCTGCAGAGCCACAAAAGCCCTCGGTGTGCGATGAACAGATACTTGCAGCAGTGGGGTTGTCTCTGGCAGAAACCTAAGCAGCTTGAGCAAAAATAGAAATATATTGATTCATAGAATTGATGGAGCACATGAAACAATAAACCTGTTTACTGTGTATTGTTGGAGCGGAATTGGGGTTGCAGGTGGGAATTCTACGGGATTTCCTTGCCCCATATTTCTGCTTTCTGGGTATATTACCTTCAGTCTCCCTCGCTGCAAACTGGCTGTCTCCACACAGCAAGAGCCATAACCCTGACAACTCATGGTTGCAACATCTTTCTCCTGACTCTCAGATACAAGGTTAAGTAATAGACCTCTAGTGCCATCCCTGAATTATAAAGGCTGCTTCATCAAGTTTGGCTGGAATGTCCATAGAGCACTTTCCTGGTATCTGTCGTGAGATTTCTGGTGCATGCATGCAAGATAGTTTATGCCATTACCCTTATTTGGAGGGTAGGCTAATTAAATCCAGAACAAGATCCATTCTTAGTTACTAAGTTTTACTCATATTTTACACTCTTTTGCCCTTTTGAGAAAAAGAGCACAAAATTTCATGACATCAAATATTTGATTATAACTTGAATGCTTTTAATTTTGTTAACTTTACATATAGAAAAAATAGCTTATTATTCATCTTTCCATAACACTGTATCTTTTATTTTACATGATTGTATAATATGTGTTTGTTTTTTAACTGCAGAGCTTATCTAGAGAATGTGAGATTCCTGTATTGTGTGATGTTTCTTTTCTCTAATGTTTTTACAAATCAATAAATCATTAAAGATAAATTTAACAGCGACTAACTGGTGCATAAAATCAGTTTTTCAGGTTATGTTTCCAATAGAAAAACAGACTTTGTGCAATACCTGTGATCTGGTTTCCTTTTTTGCTAATGAGTTTCAGTTTAAATTTAAGCCAATGGGACCTTTAGAGATTGGTGTTGAACTGACTGATTTATGTTCTTGAATTTCTGCATTCCAAATAAGGGATACTGGCAATTATGGTCACGTGGAAAGTTATATCCATGTGATTTAAATCAACAAATAAACTGTTCAAGTTTACCTTTCACGGTCTCCACCAATCTCAAGTTCCTACTAACTCACTCCTCCCCGGTCTAACTTAGCAAAAAACCACTGAGAAGCCTGCAAACCATTATACACCCACCTAAAATTTCTAGGGAAAAGTAATACAGATTTGTCACCATTCTTAAAGAAATTTCTCTGTATTCATTACTTCACTATTTTTTTTTCTTAAGAAATTAGAGGAAGGAGAAGAGGAAATAGACTCTAAGATCCAGGCTCCCTTCCGTAGTAAGGTTCTGAGAGATTCATATTGCCTATAGTTAGAATTAAATCAATTATTAATAGTTTCACAGACATTTCAATAAATTGTGGTTTGAGAGTGGATGCTCTCGAATGATATTTTAGGAGCTGAGTATCTTCTGGTTTCTCAAAAGGGTCAAGGAGCACTTGATGACCACAAATGGGCATCTTAGTACTGCTTACCTTAGAGCTTGGGGTGGTTTTACTGATGCAAAAAAAAGTAACCTGCTTGAAAAACTCAGATAAAGAGTCAAGCATATGCATATTTTTTTTAATGCACAGAGTGTATTTTCTCCTTGAATCCTACCACCCTTATACATGGATGTCTCTCCACAATTCTTATGGGAACATATGTACACTTCATGGGAGGTAGTTGAAATAAATCAAAATTGATTTTGAAAATAACTTCAGAAAGGGCAACTAAGTTTTTTTCTGAGTCAACCTTACTTGGCTAGTACTCTCCATTTCCTCTGAGTCAAGTCAAGCCAACACGCATGCATTCAAGCATTTTTTGTGTGTCTAGATCTAGGAGAAATAACAGGAGAAGCCCCACTTTCAGAAGGAGGATTTGCAGACTAAAAACAAAACCTAAATTCATAGGTGCCAAAAGATCATCTTATGAATTCATTCTCTAATTGTGAGAATACATGTTAACATTATTCTGAAGATAATTATTTCCCAGGCTTGTTATTAAAATCTGTTGTTATAAAACATCCTGAAAGATGAAATTTATGCCAGAGAAGCTATGAAATCAACTCATGAAAATATTAAGAAATGATGGTGATGATGATGATGATGATAGAAATGAGAACTTGGAGCAAGATATAGTCAATTCTTGTTTTGAATGCTTATTTTAACATGAAAATTTGTTCCAATACCATTGATATAGTAGGGAAAAATTTGAGCACAACATAAATTTCATATTTTACAGTCACTTATAGTTATTTCATCCACAGGTAACACCAGGTGAATGCAAAAATTGGCACTCAGCTAAATTGAGCTTCACAAGAATATACAAAATAGACACCAAATACCTACCAATTACCTCAGTTTGCCCATGTGTTACCAGTCATACTCATCTGGTGTTACAACTCTCTGATAACTTTAAAATATCTTTCCTCCCACTATTTCACAATAGCTCACAGGCTACAACTCTTCTACAAGCAAACCTCAGAGTTTTTTTTAAAGATAAAGTGCCATATTTATTGTAGTATTTATTTCTTAACCATTTAACATGTATTTAAGACTCTGCTACCTGTTTTATTAGGTTCCTATCTTATTACGAATAAGTGTCAGTGACTTAATTTGGGGGTATTATACCCATAACCCCATTTTTTCCACAAGCTCTGTATTTTATGTTATACAATTTTGCATAGGAGGCTGATTTATAGGAACATATATGTCACAACAGAACTGACAGTACTTATCTTTTCATATTTAAGGAAGGTTCACCAAAATAAAAAACAACAAACAACTCAACAACATTATAGAGTTTAACATAAGGAAATGCATTCTTGGAGCACATCAAAGGCCATTCATTTATTTAACTGAGAGAATCTGTTATAAAATGAATATCTTTAAGCTAGATCTACAGCTTGGGCCTAACCTCTAAAATACATTAGAGTATTTTAGCAAGACTCTAATGTAGTCAGTCCTTAATATCATTGTATTTTCATTATTAAGGTAATTCCACCACCATCTCTGACTTTTTTAAAGTAGCTTCTTAAGAATCAGTATGTACTATAAATAGCAAGATGGAAGGAGAAGGGTGGACTTGTGAAAATGAAGGGCTTAAAATCAGTTTAATGTTACTTCAATGGAATTCAATGACTTATTCACTTTGTGTTTAATATCCAGGACAGAGCTATTTGCAAATATCCCATTCTTGTATATTTGCAAAATTAGTTCCTATAGTCACATACTATGCAATGCAGCACTATATCAAACGGGCTCATGCACAGGTACAGTTTATACTATCATAAAAATGTTTGTGTTTTTAATCTTAGGAAAGAAAGGGGAAACCATCAACTAAGCAACTGGCTTATTACTTTTTTTTCTAAGAATTTAATAATATCTTGGTTTTAATTTACAAGGCAATGGTTAAATATGACTGTAAGACAAAGTTCAGATTGTTAATAAACTCTATCCAAATTAGATGGCACAATCCCTCCAAAAAGTCTTTGTTGTTATTGTTGTTATTGTATGTTTTGGGAGGAGGGAAGAGCATGCCACTTTGTAAACTAAATTAGGTTTTGTCCTAATGGTCAGTCATAATAAGACAATAAAAAGGAAAAAAAAAAGAAAAATATGATCATGGCTACTAATTAAGATGTTAGTTAAACCTTTAAGAGAAAAATATGTTCATGCTCCAACATTCTTCCTTTCTATCAGAAATAAGGGTAGACTAGCAACAAGAAGCAAGGTAATAATGTCACTTTCTCTGCTCACTTCATCAACCAGGATAGGACTAGTTTTTCCAGAAAGAATTGCCAAACCCGCTTCTTGCATCCTGCCTTTTCTCCAAACCTTAGGCATCCTTAGGTTTAGTCTACACTAGGTCTCAATTATACCATCTTGTCCTGACAAGAGAAGGCCCATCGCTCATTTGCATTTGCATTTGTCCACTGCCATAGATTTAGGTACTAATGTGTATTAAGGTAAGCTCTTGGTATCAGTTGGTCAGCACCCTGCTGCCATCCCAGCTGAATCAACACAAGTGATCTTCTCCCTAAGTTTCCACTCCAAACTCAAATTGGATTCTGCTGCAACTGGAAACCTCTCCCAATTCCCAGTGTCATTTCTGAAGATCTTGTCACTCCCAACCAAACTCTTCAACATTACCATGACAGCTCCAAACACTGACTAGGATTTTCTCCTTATTTTCAATAGGCTAAAATTAAGTAATAATTGATGAGGCTGAGAAAGAAGAAAATAAGATTAATTCTAAAAAAGTCATCACATTTTGCAAGGTCACATTCAAGACCTAAGCCTGCAGGTTCTGACGAGGATTGGATAGAGTTTGCAACATATCTAACTAAACTTGATCCAAAGTGCCCCTGGTGAGTTACGGAAGACTTAAAAGGAGAGTCAGAAAGGCACATGTGAGCTGCACATCAAAGCATTTTGAATAAGCAACAGACCTAGCCAGTAGATACAGAATACTGTAGTCCATGGTCAAAAGTCTTTGTTTTTGTGGTGATGAAAAAAACAAGTAAATTCAGCCTGTTGCCAAGAAATACTGCAGTTCATCAAACTACCACTATGATCTCATAGCATGCTGGCAAGTCTTCTGATTAGAATTTGGCTTCCCTTACAGGATGATCTATAGGGAGGGAAATATTCGTGCTGAGGACTCGAGTATTCTGGTTCCTAAGAAAATTAAAACTTTCACTGAAAATGGGTAAATCTGCATTCTATGTCCATATATTAGCCTCAATTAATTAACATGAATTTTAACCTTAGAGATAGAAGATTCTCAATTGCCTCACAAAATCAGGTTTCCAAGTCTGTTAAGCCTAAGCACCTTGATGACTCTCTAAGGTAATGCCACTGTGGCAGGTATCTGGGGGAAAAGAGCCACCAACAAAAAGGTATCTTGGGGGGAAAAAGGCAGTGTTTGAATAAGTGAATCATTTCTTATTGAAATTACTAAATTCCCAACCAATTCCATATTGATACGACCCACCTGACTTCATACAGGAAAGGCCACTTGAATTTTCTGCTATGGGAACACCCACCCACTATCACTACCCCCATCATCATGCTTGACCTCTCTGACATCACATCTTCTGAAATCAAATATAAACCTACCATATTCATTGGTATAACAAAAATTTTTCCTAGTGAGGATTACTCAGCCAACAAGGTCAGTTCTTTCTCACCTTCTCCTGACTCCCTCCTCTTCTAAGAAAACTCTACATAGAGTGTTCACACAGAAATAAGCATCTTTAAGACAAAATTCTCCAAGATGTGCTACCTGACTGCCTTAGCCTATTCTAGGCATTAAAATATTGACTTTATTAATCATAGTTTGTACCCCAGCAGGTATATGTACAAAGAGTACCTACAGAAAATTATGAATGTGGCAAATAATTTAGATGGAAAGATTGGAACCATATACTATCATGAAAACAATATAGAGTTTAATGTGCATAATGACTATGGGAATGGAATATATTGTGAGTACATATATCAGACTCAAGTTCCTTCCAAGGAACTGGTGATAACTTTCAGCCTGCATGGGTAACAGAAATGTTCTGGAACAGCCTGGACATTTCCAGAGTGTTTCGTCCATTGCACTTGTGCCATAACAAGTGGAGTTGGAGTGTTGGCCACATGCTTCAGAAAGTTTATTTTAAAAAGCCTTAGACTTAATATGGCACCTGATCAAAATACCACTTTTAGATAAGAATATTTGCCAACAGATATTTATGGAAGGACTTGTCTCCCTCAAACATGTAAGCTATAGCTTTGTCAACTGCAGGAACCTGTCTCTAAAACCCAAATATTTTCTGCTCTTTTTTTTTTTTCATTCTCTTTGACATTAAGGTTTTCTCTAGCTCAATCTACTCTCCTTTTTACAATCATCACCTTTCTGCTATGTAGACGTAGTATTGGGCTTAGTGTGATAGTACAAACAGGTTAAAAAAAAAAAAAAGACAAGTCCTGTCCTCAGTGGGAAGGTCAGGCCTGATCATATAAAACATTCTGTCTGGAAAGAGGAAATAAGCCAGTGTCAAATGATTGGTAATAAGTAAAATGCATCTGTAGCAGAAGAGAGAATTTTGAGTCAGGCTGGTCCTTAAGATTTCTTAAAGAAAGAAAAAATTGATTTGGGCCTTACAAGATATGCAAATTTTAAACAAGCAAAGGACAAAGAGGAAAGAAGACCTGGGGGAGGGTGTAGGTTGAGAGGGGTGACAGAGATGGTATATACCAGACATGTTCAGGATTTGGTGAAATATCAGTAGAATCCACTTGTTGGCATTCCCCTCATAAAGTCATTGATTTTGTAACATGCCAACCCTGACACAGACTCATAATTTTCAAAACAAATGCATTCTGAGAAAGGTAGAATTAGTAAGAGATTTTGTAGAGAAAATGGAGGAAGATTTTCCATGATATAATCACCAACACACAAATAGGGACCTTCACTCAACTCATTTCTTCTCTGGGATAATTTTTTCATCTATATTATTTCATTAGTTAGCAGGAAGAGAGTTTGCTTAGGGGGAAGCATCAAAAATAAAAATGGAAAGTCAGATTTCAACCTAAAGGTGGAGGATTCTTGGAGTTTAAACACTACTGGGGATAATTTAATAATTTATAAGCAGAGCAGTGACATGATGAAAGAGTGTCATGTGAAAATCCAAGGGCCAACGTCAGCTTCATAGACTTGTGACCTGTATATTCACACAGAGCCCCAGGCTCGGAAGAGCCCTACACATGGTTTAATGCTCTACTCTGACCATCTTGAAATTCTTAATAATATTTGAACAATGGGCGCCACATCTTCATTTTGCAGTGGGTCCCTCAAATTACATAACTGATCCTAGGTAGACTGGTGCCCAGCCCCTAGCAAAACATCTGGTATGGCTATTTTTTTTTTAATAAATTGTGCAGAGGAAATAAATTAAAAAGTGAAGATATCAGAATCCAGAGGCCTTTTGCAGATGTCCCAGTATTAGGCACTGAGGCTTAACCTAGGTGAGGACATGCAGAGGAGTGATCAAAGCGTAGGACTAAGAGTCATAAGATGTGGGTTCTAGACCCAAATTTCTCACTGTAACCAAAGTCAACTTTCTGAGTTTGCTTTTCTCACAGGTAACTAAAATGGCCTCCATTTCCATGGGGGACTTGTCTAATAATATTAGAGTATGCTCTTCAGGAAGAAAAAGACATCTGTGGGAAATATTGAAAAGGAAAAATAGAGTCATTTGAAAATATATGAAATTTGAGAAATAAGAAAGTGAGACCCACAGAAAAGGGGAGGAGAAGGGGGAATGACTTTGCCCAAAGGACATAAATAAAGATGGGGAAAGACCAAATCCTTTTGAAGAGCAACTGACCCAACCCAAGAAAAGTATCCAATAGAAAAGAGGCACTTTCACTAGATTGTTTCTTTTTTTTCTTTTCTTTTCTTTTTCTTTTTAGAGATAGGGTCATGCTCTTGCTCAGGATGGTCCTGAACTCCTGGCCTCAAGTGATACTCCCACCTCAGCCTCCCTAAGTGCTAGGATTGCAGGCGTGAGCCACCATGCCCAGACTACTAGATTGGTTCTTGAATGGAGTGGTTCCTTCTTCAAACATTTAACAAATACTACAGTTACAGTTTCTGGTCACATTTTACCACCTACTTTCCCCCTTCATTTATAAGTCCAAAGAAATCTATTATTCCTGGTTTTGGCTTATTTACATTCAACTCACCAAAATATTATTTGTAAAGAGATATTTGATGCTAAAGAAGATGTGTGAGCCTTTTTATAGACCATTTATCATGAGAACTCAAGACACAGTGTGGTGCCAAATCTATAAACACCACAGACCTACAGTCTAAACTTAGCATCAGCCTTTTTTGTTTCAAAATGGCCTTGCAGCTGGCAAAGGGTCTGTTTCTCCCTTGAATCTTTGTTAAGGTCCAAAATTCCTTGAAAGGGGTAATAAATATTAATATACATTTGGTAAAAATTTATTATAGAGTAGATATTGAATCTGGTCTGTGGGATTGGAACCATAGACCCTATTAAAGCATGCTGAATATTGACTTCTGTGGATCTTGCCTGCCCTTGTTAACTCACTCCAAAGGAAGTTTTCTGGTCATGTTGATGGCAAAAACTCAAATGTAAACATATGGTTCCTAGCCTGGCAGTTTAATCAAATCCTGATATCCTCATATTTTGTTGGTCTCAAAATATATACTCACAACTTCGAATATATTGTTAACTACTGATTTTGTTAGTATGTTTCATAGCTGTTTCAGAAATCACCAACTTTTACTTAAAACATTTTAATCTATTGCTAACAAAATTCATTAAAATAAAAGTTAGTTGTTTTGTATAATCTTAAATCAGATTTTGAAAGTGTAGGAGTATCTGTAGACTATTAAGCCCTCAATTAGGTAATGTCCCCAGTAGCCAATTCTTATTTTTTCTGCATGCCAGTGAAATGCCATTTCCAAATTAAAAAAGGACAACAACAACTCTGTGCTCATTCCAGACCTTCAGTCCAGTATTAAATATCAGGCCATCTGTGTACCATTTATCGCTTGTATATTTCTAATAGCTTACTGTTTTACTCACCTATCTATGCCCATTGCTATTCATTCTATTATTTATTTGATTTTAAAATATTCTCTATTTTGGTACCATTTCAAAATGTTCTAATTCTATTTACTTCTACAGCTTCATCATTAAAATGATTGCGGACGTGAGGTTCAAGATCAGGATTAGAGAATGCAATTTGGCAGATTATTTTTCCGAAATTACAAGTTCCTTTGCCCACCAAAGCAAGAGAGTCACAAATTCTCCTCCAATCTCATCCTTCCTTGTTGGCTTGCCACACATCCTTCGCACTTCTAAATAAAAGTGTACTTTGGTTTTCTTGACAACATTACCTTTCGTGACAGTACTCTCTCAGGATTGAAACCTAGTTTGGCAAATCTCTGTCTTATTTCAAATAACTAGGCAAGTATTTAGAGGCTGGGAACAGATGAGTAAGTCAACAGGTAGGGGTAGGGTGATATCAGAGGGTCCAAGAAGCTTTCTAACCTCCATTTCTACCACTGTTTAATCACTAATGTTTGCCATTCTTTGAATTAAAAATGCCTTTATTAAATATTTAGATAAGAGTTTACCAACTATCTCAGAAAAGAATAACAAAGTATCTGTAATTCACACTGGAAGATTATTAGATACTTTGCATGGTGCTGGGTCCTATCACTGTGGCATAAAATGTAACACACCCACTGCAAAGGGACTAAGTGGTGTTTTCAGGGTATAATAAGAAAAATCTTAAACTCCCTCAAAAACTGGCCAACTCTGCCTAAATTCAGTCCCCAAAATTCAGTCTATACCAAGGTAAATGGGCATGATGTCGTGGTGTTTGCCACTGTAACACACAACTCTGAGGCTTGGTGCTCACACATAAGCTGCATCAGCCCAACTGTGCCCCACAAACAACCTACTTCATCATGGAAATTGCCAGATTCACCAAGCTCATCACAGGACACAAACTGGAAAGAATATTCTATATGCTTAGTTCTGCATTCTCACATTCAAAAGGCCAACCATATGATCGTGTTCCATGCACTACTGAAAGTGTGAAGCCATTAAACAACAAAACCTTAGTGAAGCAGAAAACAGATGGCCTTTAATCCCAGCTTTGACAGCCAATAGAATGTCTGCTCCCTAGAATGGGGGATGTGTACCCCAGGAGTGCACAAAGCAGAACTTGGAGAGAAAACACCAGAACTTGTATTTTTACTTTTATCTTGGCCTTTTAAAATTCTGTTAGCTGTATGTTTGTAATGTACACAGTGATGGATGTATATAATTTATAATTATATATAGAGCTATATACAGAATATATATACACACACATACATATATGTATAAGACTATAAATATGTATGCTGATAAGGTTTGGGGGACTATGCCTGATAGAACACGACCTTTATGCAAGTAAAAAAATCTTCCAGGCAAACTTCAACCCAAACTTTGTTTTCCATCAAAATTAAAGACATTTACAAATCTGTTTCCCACTACAATATTTGAAGACATTTATATACTGGGGAGAAACATTCTGTGCTAATTTTTTTTTTTTTGGAGCAATTCTCAGGAGAGAATATTCCACATTAGAGAAGGATAACAATCCCAGCTTTGCATAGAATTTTGAATTGGAAAATAAAAACAGAAATGGATGAGTACAAAAACAGTTGGTAGACAACTTTGTAAATAAGGAAGAGACCTTAGAATGGGTGGGGGAATAAAACCAATCTTTATATTATAACCAGAGAAAGAATATGTTGCTATTAACATAAATAATAGTGCCAGGAAACTACCAGACTAGTATGGGACACAGAAATGGCCTAGTATATCCACAGATGATTCAAACAAGCAAAATAGACAAAAAAGACAACCAAGGTCAAAATCAATACAAAAAGTCTATCTTAGCCATTTTTTTCAGTAGTACTTAATGCTGACCTGATAATACTGCCACTGAGATCCAACCCATGCTAGAGATCCTCCTCAACACTGTTTGCAGGGTCTATGTTGGTGTTGTTAGGGCCATCATATATGTCTCATTCGCTAGTGAATATCAAAAAATTTTGACTTATTTATTTTATTAATAATTGAGACAGGGTCTCACTATTTTGTCCAGGATGATCTCAAACTCCTGGCCTCAAGGGATCCTTTCCCACCTCAGCCTCCCAAGTAGCTGGGATTGTAGGCCCATGCAACCACGCCTGGCTAAATTTTGACTATTTTAGAAGAAATCTCAAGTGTAATATAAAAGATACTTTAGTTGGTTCCAAGTGATATTTGAAGTCACATCCTTGCATAGACAAAACAAGTGGTAAATAACTTCTGAAAATAGCCCATCAATATGTGATTGAGTCACATCATTGGAGAACAGCCACATGATTTGATGAAATATAATTTTTCAAATGTGTTTTGCTCCACATGTCATTATATACTCTCTAATGCCAGGTTAGTGTATATATTATTTATTTTTTGTCATATTTGGGCCACATGGAACCATAGTTCATCTCATTTCATCATTTCTTCATACTTTAAACCAGGGGTTGGCAAACTCTTTAGCCCATGGGCCAGATCTGGCCTGCCGCCTGTTTTTGTACAGCCCATGAGCTAAAAATAGTTCTTATATTTTTAAATGGTTGAAAAAATCAAAAGAAGAATAATATGATATGTGAAGATTATATGAAATTCAAACTTCAGTGTCTATAAATAAGGTTTTATTAAAACACACCAAGCCCATTCCTTTTCATATTTTCTTTGGCACCTTTCACACAACAGCGGCAAAGTTGAATAGCTGTATCGCAGACTCATGGCCCTGAAAGCCAGAAATATTTACCATCCAGCCCTTTACCACAGAAGTCTGCTGACCCCTGATCTCAATGAACCAAAAGCTGGAACTACCATTTTTCACCCTTCGTTTAAAATCGGACTACACTTGCTTTTTTAAAAACCTATTTAATTCTTTTAGTAATTTTTCAAAGGAGATAAATTCTGAATGGTTTCACCATGATTAGGCAGGAAAAGAAAGGCAGATTTATCTTATGTATCTAGAACTATTCTAATTGTCTGCATGGATCATTTGTTCCAATGCCTGCCTTTACCTTAATTAATTTTAGTAGGTAATTAAGGCTGCTAATTCATTACACATTGGTACCAACCTCTGCAGCAGTTTATCTGAACAGATAGATACAGCCACAGCTGAATCCGAGCCAGCCCTGCCGGCTTAACTCTTACCAAAATGAGCTTAAGGACATGTTTAAGTGGAATCAGATTGGCAGAGGAGACATTTGTCCCTCATCTAAATGCTGGTATTCCTCTCCTCTCCTGAATAGTGTCCACCTAATGGCTTTCTCCATGGCTATTCTAGAGGGAGGACACTCTCAGAAATACGACTGGTCTGAGTTATTCCAGAAACACAGTCTTCACATTCAACCAGACCTAATGGGACAGCTGATTATAACACAGCAACTTTATCTCTTTAAACAAAAAAATCACAAAGGACAATAAAACAAAAGAGATCTGACAGGACAACTCATTACAACAGGCTTGGGATTTGAGAGCCTTTTCTCTTTCTTACGATTTTTCTTTCACCTTTGCATTTTCTCTTCCCAGAATGTTCTCTCCCCTTTCTTTCCTGGCCAATTGCTACTTCAGATCTGGGCTCACATCACTGCTGTAATGAGGTCTCTTCTCTGTTATTCCGAAGCACATTGTACAATGTCTTTATTAAAACGCTTGTCACGTTATGTTACAGCTAGTTTTTTATGTATTTTATTTTGTTTTTAACATATCTGTATTCTTAGCAACTAGCTTCCTAGAGGAAGAAGCCATGTTGTCTTCATCTTCCGTCCTCAGCACCAGCCCAGTGTCAGAGGCGCAGTAAGCGCTCAACAAAAACCAGTGGAAGTGAGTTACCTTTTTCTGTTTTACCATTTTAAAGATGTCTTTAAATAGTCATTTCTCATTATCATCCCCACTGGTATAGTGATTGTGCCTTTACTCCAAACAAATATCCAGGCATAAAATAGAAAAACTTACCTGTCTCAGTGAAGCAACTTATCATTAAAAAATTAAAACTTTACTTGCAGTACCACAGTGATTAATTTTAAGAGGAGAAACCAGTCAGTCTGTCTCTCTCCCCTGCGCCCCCCAGTAATACTCAGGTAATGCAGGAGACATCCACAGCCCTTTGGCTGCCCACACTGTCCAAGTCTCCCCACGAGTCTTTCTGGGCAGTAGCACAAGATGTGAGGCCCCAACGGCAGCTTCTCCCCATGATGACAGCGTCGCTGTCCCATCTGTTCCGCTGGTGACGCCCACACAGCTCCTGACCTCAGAGTTCTGGCTTCCCTGGGTGTCTGCTCACCTTCCAGACCCAGACCTCCAACCTTACTCTGATTCCCCAACAGCATTTTCCAGTCAATTCCTTTCTGTCTAAGATGACAAGTGGTGTTTTCTCTAGTTTGCAGACAAAAATCCTGACTGATAAAGGTCACATCAGAGAAGACTACTGAGGCTAAGCTCAAATTTAGCTGAGTCTAGAAAAAACACCAATGTATTTAATGGATAATAAATAATTATCATCATTATTGTTATTGTTATTATAGTTTACACATAGTGACCCTTTCCTATGTGGCAGTTACTCTTCACAACAGCCCCATGAAGCAAGGCAGACGCCATCACCCTCTTCTCGTGGATAAGGAAATGAAGGCAGAGGATAAATCAGGGTTGCGGGACCACATGGCTGTAAGTGGTGGATCTTGGTGCCAAACGTAGACAATCTGCCTTTATATTCTTCACTCTCAATAATAATAACAATACTTGTGTAATTATTCTTATTAATTGCAATAATACCTAGTATTTGTGTACTTGTTATATACCAAGCACTGACCATTTATTCCTCACAATGTTATGTAGCTAATAAAGTACCTTATAACCTTATGGGGTACGATCCTTACTGTACAGATAAGAAAACTAAAGAATAACAATGTTAACGACCGGCCCAATTTCTCACAGCTAGTAATAGGTAGGACCAAAATTCGAAAGCAAACTGTCCGGAGCCATGTACCTTCCTACGGCCTCTCTGATGAAGAGCTTTGCAATTGCAAGAGACTCAAGCTCCAAATTTATCACTTGCATGAACTAGCTTTGTGACTTTAAATGTGACTCAGTGTCTTGATCTGTAGGATGGTGATAACATCAATAAGCATCTAACACAGCTTACAAAGCTTTTATGAGGAAAAAGGGAGATGCAATTTTATAGTGCTTTGAAAACTGCTATTCACGTGAACAGTTGTTATTAAAAATTTTTAACCTGTACTTTTAGAGATTTGAAAGTCTTTGCCGTGCTGTTTATGGTCATCGGGTTGGGGTATTTAAAAGAAATGCGAGCACGGAGCAGACCCATTTATGAAACAGCACTGGGTGTATTTTAGAGGGCTAGAACTTAGGCTACCTTTCCCCTAACATCTTTAATATGTTTCAAGAGAGTTTTGATATTAGAGTGTGCCACCTTCATGAGATAAATGAATTTTTCCAAAATGTAAAAAACTAAAGAGTAAGATGAGCTACATGATGTGTGCTTGGATCAGGAGTTCTCAAATGAGGGTGATTTGCCCCACTGGAAACATTTGGCAATGTCTGGAACATTTTCGGTTGTCACAACTAAGGGGGTATGACTGGCATTTAGTGGAGAGAGGCCAGGGAAGCTGCTAGGCATTCTAGAATGCAAAGGACAGCCCTCACAGCAAAGAATTATCCAGCCCAAAATGGTAATAGTGCTGAGATTGAGAATCTCTGGTTTAGCCCTTGCATCATTGTTATCTAGAACTTTGTTCCAAAAGAGGCTTTTGGCTGAGAGCAGTATATTTCTGTTAGGCTTTGTGCTTTTTCCTGAAATGGCATCTGGAGATTTTAACGGGCACAGATCTGCTTAGGCCGCATGTGGATAATTGGGAATTACCCAACATAATTGCTTTTATGCAGGGCTTCTTGCCCAAATGACTAGATATAAATGCTACAGATGGATCACTTGATACATGATATCAAATTTCAATTACCCACAGTTGAAAGGAAAGTCAAAGGGGGAAATTATTGTTTCTTTCTCAAACATCAGAATGCACACCAAAACATTTGATAATGACTCCATGATGAAGGGGGAAAAGATGAAAGGAGAGAAATGAAAATATTTTTCACTTGTAGCCCCAAAAAGCAAGTTACAGGAAAGTAAGGCTCAGTCCAAAACAAGATTTCTCTCCCAAAACAAGAGAAACGTTCATTCTAATCCCCAATTTATTCTCTAGTACATACTTTCCAAATGACCAATTTTGTGACTAAAGTTCAAAGAGATTGGGAATCAAACTGACTTCCTGTTTTCTGCCCTGGCATCCAATATGTAATGATCTTGGAGTTACCCATGATTTCACTGCTGTCCTTGGTTCTGAGCCTCAGTTTTCCCATCCTTATGCCCAGTGACATGGTTGGTTCCAAGGCCTCTTTCAGCCCTAATGTGCCTCGATGCTACATTCACACCCACAACTAGTTACACACTCAGCTGGTGCCTCCCAAGGCTACGCTCCCAGAAAAATCTCTGGAATAAAATAATTCTCTTTTTAGTGCCTTGAAATCTGTAACTGTAACATTTAAGTATCCAGGTAAGTATCAGCATAATTTGGAAGCTGCATCAGAGATAAAATTGTAAAATTAGCTCTCATTATCCTTCCTTATTGTAATAGATTTTATACCTATAAAATGGGTTAAAATATTCTGAAAATTTCTTTGAGAGGAAAGCATGACATTTTCTTGAAGAAATTAAACACTAACAAAATTTACAATAAAAAAATATATATATAGTAAAATGCAAACAGTTCAAACTTTACTTGTTTTAAAATAAGATTGCAAAACAAGACCATTTTTTTCCTAAGACCCTGCCAGCTTCATTGGCAGATATTAGCCCTCCTAGAACTATTCTCTAGCCCTGTGGAATTGTTTTGTGGAATAATGCGCTATTTAGAAGCACAGGTTCTCTATCCAGACTGCCTGCCTTCAGAACCGGCTCTGCCATTTCTTAGCTGTGTGATCTTAGATGTTTCTTAACCTTCTGAATCTTAGTTCTGCAAAATAGGGATAATAGTAGTAACTAATAAGGTTTTTTGGAGGATCTAGTGAGATCATTCATGAAAAGTGGTAGGCACGTAGCCCTAAATAATTGTACTCAATCTTCACCGTTATTATCATTACCTTTATTGGCATTGTGAGCATTCAATTAGCATGACTGTTTTCTACTCAGGGCATCCTATCTTTCTGCCAGATCTTTGCCTCTGCTGCTGGTACTCCTAACATCACACTCTTGGGACGCTATTATCTATATGCAGTAATTGCCATGGGAACCCTTATCTCTAGTGTGGGAATGAAACATTTCCCATGTTGTTTTTAACCTTTTCAATTCCCTACATACAGACAAAATCAGGTAACAACGTTAATAGGCTGTACTAGAGGGCAGAGGCCATGGACGGGCTGTGGAGTAGGAAAAGTAACTTATGACCACTGCACAAGCCCAGTGGTCTTGTGGCCATGGCTCTATCTCTCTTACACCTGGCAGCCACCTCCACTTGAACAGTCAAATCATTGTTCCCACATCTCTTCCCTGGGTCTACTCCAGACATCTTCATGCTGTAAAGTCTAGAAACAAATAACCTCAGAGTGAGCAGATGCTTTTTACTCTCCTTCTGTCAACGTCCTTCTCCCAAATTTGCCTTTCAAGAAGGTTGATGATGAAAACACTGAGTGTCTGTGGGAAGCCCAATAGTGGAATGGTCTAAACTTACAGCCTTAAAAATACAAGTAATTTCCCATTAAAACTCTCACTCTCCAAATCTAGGAACAGATGAGATTCAGATAAAATTGATGTGATAACTCTGTTTAGAGGAAAGGTATACATCACCTTCCAAACTCTTACTATTTGGTATCTGAAATTCAGGACCCGCATAGATTCAGATGTATCAGGATACTCCCTGTTATCTGAACTTACTATGGGAGCTCTCACCATCCTAACTTCAAAACTGAATTGATTTGAATAGCAAAGACTAAATGCATATTACAGAGTTCAAAGTTGGTGTATTTCCTAGAATCTAGATTTTTCCCCCTTATTGGTAGCCTCTTCATTAAGGTAGAAGAGAGGAAATACACATTTACCTCATGAAGGTGGCACATTCTAATATCAAAATCTAAAAAAGAGAGCACAACAAAAGCAGAAGGAACAAGTATTAAAAACCAGATTCCTCATGCTTGCTGTCTATAGTTAAACAAGCATAATTTTGGGCTGCTATTTCCCTGCAAATAAAAACCTAAAGATAATCAAATATGATATCTCATAATATATGCTTCTGTTCTTCCAAAACCCTTATTTCATTCATCTCCCAAGAGGATAAAGATTAAAAACTCATCATAACATCTGAGGCCAAAAAATTCTTAATTAAAAATCTCTCTAGTTGATTTTGTTTTTCAGATTATATCTCTGATCAGGCTCTTTTAAAATTAAGATTTGGATTTATGCCTTGTTTCAGATTTTTTTCAGTTTGATTATAAACATGCATTGATCTATGAATGAATACAACAGGGCCCCTTTTTATTGAGACTAGCAAAAATCCACACCACCTAGAAAATTTTTAAAAAATAATGTTTGTCAATGGTTAAATAATAGAACTAATGGGATCCATGTGTGCATGAGCCATGGCATGCATAATTAGTGGTACCAGCAGAAAACACGGCCACTGCAAACCGTCTGCTCTTCCCTGAGCCAAGTGACTCGTAGGACTGGGTCCCTTGAGCAAGTGGGTGGATTGGCCAGCTTAGAGCTAGGGAGTCAGATGGGAAATGGGGATCCAGATCCCTGAGAAGGGGCACAAAACATGTAGAACAGATGCCCACACAGATGGAGGAGCAGGGGACGGCCAGGAACCAAAGTATTTAAAGGGCTTTTAGGTTTATTGGACATAAGAAGCTAACTGAATATGCTAAGGGAAGGAGCAAATGAATAAATACACGAAACCAGTGTTGCTATAGAGAAGTCACATAACCTACGCAACCTGCACTTTCTCAATTGTAAAGTAAAAGAGTTGGAGTAGATGAGCTATAAATCTCCTTCTACTTCCAAAATTTAATCATTATACACAAATCACCTCCTTTTACTCATTTGCACTTGAAAACTGTCAACTATACTATTTAGTAAGGGCAAGTAGTGAAATACAAAGGTAAAAAACTCATCCCTAATGAGCTATAACTGTCGTGGTGTAGTGCACATTTAGTAGTAACCTCATATTATGTTTTAATTATGCTATTTTTTAAATGAACAATTTCACTTCAGGGTTTAATTTAAAAAGATAAAAGGTGACCCACCTAGACGGAAAACAGTAAGAGAAACTAAAAAGAATAAACAAATCTGTATTTGTATCATAATATTCTCACAGAGCATTACAAAATCCATAAATTATGGGCTCCTTTGTCTCTTGAGCTGATGACCTTCAGATGGTGCCCATTCTATGTTGATAAAAAAAAATTCATTCAATTTTGAGTAAGCCACTATTTCTGGAAACATCTTGCCACTACCACTTTATTAGCAGAAAGTGTAAATGAAAGCAATTGTATAAATTGTATAATAAAAGCCTTTGTATAAAATACAATGTATAATGTTTTCTACTTTTCACAATTTCAATCTAAAGATATAGTTTCAAGATCATAAAGTAAAGGTAAAAATGACATCAATTTAGGTGGAATAAAATTGTAGAATTAGATCTATTTATTTGAACTTGATTTATTTTTTAACCAGTGTTTTATTAGTCTAGCTATCTTCTATCCTGAGGTTATAGAACTTATTTAAATTTGTACCATATAAAGAAGAAAGCATAGTTTTTCCATTTTCATAATGGTTCCTGTAGAGTTATTATTTTCTGAATTTCAATTTGATACAAGTTATTCAGAGCAATGTAGATTGTACCAACAGTTGGTTTTTATTGGCCATATCCAAGCTAGTCATGTAGAACTTGGGCTCCTTCAGGTACATTACAGTAAAAAGAATTGTCCTCTACTTCCTACCTTTTTAGTGAAAATTTGCATATTATTACTTGAACTACTTTGACACTGCACTTTATGTTATTTAAACTTGTGTCATTTGGCATGTGGCCTTGCCCTAAGCTGACTGACTGATCTTACTACTTCATTTTTATGAATGTCAGAATATCATTTGTAAAGGAAATCTCATTTTTATTACCTGGATCCAACAAATGAAGTGGTTGCAAATGTGTTATGTGCAAGCTATAGACGCCCCATAAAATTCATTTTCTGGAAGGAATGAAAGCACACATAATAAGTCACTTCATCTTTACTGGTCTAAGAACATGGGCAGCATACGCAAGCAAGAGAAGATTGTGAGGCCAATTGTTTCCTGGGAACTCATAGAGCTCCCCAGAGGAATGTAGGCAAAAAGAGGACAGTTCTGAAAAAACAAATATATTTTAACGAAACAATTTTCTTCTGTTCTTTTTTCAGTGGCTTTATTACTTAACTAGTAAGTTTGCTTTGCTATATCTATTCTCTGATGTTCCTATAGCATTAATCTTAGAGAAGCTACAAGCAAAATGCTCAGATTTTCATGTAAGTCTGAAAAATGTCACTTTGTTTCACCATCAGATAAACTTTCATTATGTCTGATTAGATTTCAGAGAAGATTATGGATGAGGTTTTCGAACACACCCTTTACATAGGTTTGGGGGGATCTATTTCCCATCCTTCGCTTTACCTCCCTTTTAGCACTAAGCCTCTTCCACAAATAACTGCTTTTACAAGCTATGAATGTTTCTTTTAATCACTGCGACAGAATTTTCTTTCAAAATACCCTTCTCTGACATTGCTCCCAGAAAAAAAAGGTGTCATGGTAGATGAAGCATAAAAAGAGAAAATTCTTTTGAAATGCTTCAAATGCTCAATACCTTTTAGAAGTTCCATCTAAAGGTAAAGAAAAAATAATTAGATATATACCACATCATACTCTCCAGTCATCTTTCTCTTAATTAGCAGAGTCCTTCCCTTCAGATGCTACTGAAGGAGAACACTCCATTTAGTATTTATTCACACAGTAAACATACGGTAGGAACTGGCCAGAAACCATTTGTGAGTAACAGATTCTTTTCTTGGTGAACATTGCTGGTCTCCAATAGAAAGAAGTGGATGAGGGCTCTCTCACATTACAACCACAGGATAATTTACAATAAAAGAAAGAAGCAACATAGCTCTATAGACAGTCACACATACAGTCTTATCCCTGTTTGAAAACCAAATCAAGTCTTTACTTTCTGACCTTGGAGGAATGCAGACCCCACTTTGTCTTGTAGGTTCATTTAAAACACATTGGACAATATTTTAGCAGTGGAACTCAGCTAACAGGCCAGTCAGAATCAGATAGCAAAATCCATGCAGCTGCCCACAGAACTAATCAGAATCCTAGTCTACAGCCCTGTCCAGTTAAACTATTAGGCTTGCTAGAGTCACACCCTGTTCATACAAGATCGGGTGTGGGGGTCATGATTGCACAGTATTTCCAGCCAAACTATCTATCTTGAATGTGAACTCTTTTACCAACATCCACTTGCAAAAGTTTTAACTTTCTGGGATTGATCAGACATAATTAGCTCGCACCCTTTTATCAGCCATGTCTGGAGACTTACAGGGCTTTAATTAGTTTTTCAAATGCTAACCAACCCCTGCTGGAGTGTGTGTTCCTGATTAGAGTACTACAAATGTTAATTAACTGATACTAGGGTATAAAGAATACCCTGTGTGTATGTTTGTATGTGGGGTGGGGTATGTGTCTGTGCATTCAACTGCCTATGCAAAAGTACTTCAAAACAAATCACAATCAATATAGTCATTTTCGAGGAAGATCTGGCCTATCAGATGTGAATTAAATGTCACTGAATCAGTCCCTTTCCCCCTAAAAAATTCACCACCCCAACTACTATAAATCGCACATAGGAATAACCAATAAACATTTCTTAAGTTGAATTGAATTGACTTTTCTCAAGAAAAGCAGGGTCTTCTCTCACTCCTGTAGGCTCCAACTCCAGAACAGCCAGCAACCACAGTGGAGCCCGATTTATTGTTAATACAGTTCACTGCCAAGGTCTCAGGACCCCAAAGTCAGGTTCAAATAGGAGATAAATGCCCCTGCGGGGACTGTGAAGACAGCCCTTATCCCAAGCCTCTCACTTTCCTTTAAATAAGATTTCAGCTTTTAAAAAATGTCATTAAATATATTCATAAGCCTTTATATGCCATGTATTTCCTCTGACTTGTTTTTATTCTTTAAAAAAATGGTTTTCAAAATTCTCATAGTTCTGCTCAGAAAAAGATGCTTTTTGAAGAGAGAAAAATTATGCACATTCGATAGCTCTTGCTGTAAGGATGTTCAGGAATCTGGAACAACCTCTGTCCAAAGCTCTCTGACTTTTACTGCTGGCAGACAGTCGAATGGTGGCATGTCCTTAGTGTTTAGCCTAGTGGGACATTTCTGCTCGGCTCCCAAACTACGCAACTGCTGGGAAGCTGGCCAAACCTGAGTGTTCCCTGACAGGTCTAATTTATCTCACAACTAACCTCTTCTTAGCTGAAGCTCTATTTCTCGTACCTAACTGTGGAGAAGGACCATGGTTGGGGACAGAAGCTTCTTTAGTTGCTTATATTCAGAAGGAGAAAAGATTAATTCACTCCATGCTCTTAGTACTTTGCAGCCAAACCAATTCGATATCAAATCAGCATTCCCAATGCATGGTATTTAGATAAGAGTCAAAGGACACCTAACAGTACAAGGTGAACCTTTAACCACACCACTGCTCTGTACTACCATGAGCTTCTTCCCTACCTTACCTGAAAAGATCACCTTTAACCCCTGCTGCAGCTCAGATAATTCTCTATGAATAACACTAGCATTAAATAACAACATTGGAGTAAAATTATTTGTTTCTGTCTCCCACAGTCAAAATCTTTAAAATCAAAGGATTCGCAATTACATCCTTAGCTCCTAATGCTATGCCTGGTAAATTGTCAGAATCCTTGGTTCCCAGGGTCTTTAAACATCATGTCCAATTCCTCTTCCTGCTAGACAAGTTCTCAGTCTGCCATATTTGCCCAGTGACTCCATAGGCCAAAAGGATACAAAATCTGGGCTACAGGAGCAAGAAACAGGTGGCTTCTCTGCCATGATTTAAATATCAGAGAAGATGAGCAGGACAAAGGAGTGGTTATTTCCAATGTTCTGTATTTAAATGGCAAAAACAAGCCTAGAAAGACTAGAAATGGTGTGAGTTTCCCACCAGGCAGGGAAGGTGCCTGGCAATTTGGGCAGAAGAAATAACCAGTTTCAAAAACAAAAGAAAGGGTGGAAAATGTAACAAAATAGGATTTCCCTAATGTAAGCAGAAAGTGTAAATCACTATGGTTAGTTAACACAAGGCAATTTTTCTAATTCTTCCACTATTTGAATACTGGAATAATTGTTAGTCAATCAATTAATCATACTACAAATATTAGGTATGATATATGTAAGGGTGTATTGATAGATAAATAATCTGCCTTAACTTCAAAACACATGTATAGTTATGTGGACTAGGAAAGAAAAGTTGTCTGTAATCAAGTAGTGAATTATGTATTGACCTCATGCAGAGGAAGCAAGCAACTCTGAATGTGATGTGAGTGCCCGATTTCATATTTTTGTCTCATGTGCTTCCCTTTTAGTTCTTAACTGTGAGAGAAATGAGACAAAAAGACAAAGGCTGACCCGTGTTAGCCTGAATTTTACATGCTGAAAGTCCAAAAGAAGAGAAAAATACAATATTAGAAGGATAGAAAAAGAGAAGCATACCAAATTGAGAGAAGCAATTTTGTTCAAAGACATGAAAATTAGCACAAAAAGAAATTTACTGTTATAAAAATCACTTCACATTCAAGGCATTGACATTTGATTGCCATTAACATGGTGAGGTCTATACATTGCAGCCATGACAACTAAGACAAAATGGGAATTAACCTTCCCTAAATCATTGTAGTTGCACAGTTGTGGGGCTGTCAGATAAAATAGGGGACACAAAAACAGTTAAATTTGAATTTCAGATAAATAATAATTTTTTTAGTTTAAGTCTCTCCCAAATATTTCATGGGGTATGGCTTATCCTAAAATATTATTTGTTGTTTGTCTAAAGTTTAGAGTTAACTGGATAGCCCCTATTTTTACTTGTTAAATCCAGCAATCCTACATGGATGTCAAGCTATACCTGAATTGCAAAGCACATACAATAATACCATTCAGCTTGTCATAAAATTATAGCCAAAGGCCCAAACTCTTACAGATATTCAGAAGCTAATCCACACTTTGCAAAAACTGAATCACAATCACTTCCTGTATGGTAAATACAGGAAAAATATTCAGGATTCTTCTCACCCTCCAGGGCCTGAAGTGCCAGCCATTCCCTGGCCCTTGCTTTTACAGTGAAGCGGCAGTTGCAAGAGCAAAGTTGCCTCATGAAGTTCCAGCACAGTGAACAGGTGATGTGAGTGGGCCACCTTGGGCACAAAGTTTAGGGGGGAGTATCCAAAAATTCAGTAATCAAAATTAATAACAATTTTAATGGAATATTGTTAATAGACTTTATTTTTTAGAGTAGCTTTAGGTTTATAGCAATATTGAATGGAAAGTACAGAGATTTCCCATGTACCCCTGCCTCTACACACGCATAGCCCCCTACCCTCATTATCAACATCCTCAACAGAGTGGGACTGTGGGCACAACTGACGAACCTATGTTGATACATAATGAGCACCCACAGTCCAGAATTTATAGTAGGGGTCACTATTGGTGTACATTCTGTGGTCTGGACATACGTACAATGATGTATGTCCACCATTATAGTCTCATATGGAAGAGTTTCTCTACCCTGGACTCCCCCTACTCATCCCTCCCTCGCCCCCAATCCCAGCAACCACTGATTCTTTTACTGTCCCCATAGATTTGCCTTTTCCAGAATGTCATGTAGTTGGAATTATATAGTATGTAGTCTTTTGATATTGGCTTTTTGCACTTAGTAATATGCATTTAAGGTTCCTCCATGTCTTTTCATGGCTTGATCTCATTTCTCTTTAGAGCTGATTAATATTCCATTGTCTGGATGTGCCACTGTGTATTTATCCATTCATCTACTGAAGGACATCTTGGTTGCTTCCAAGTTTTGGCAATCATGAATAAAGCTACTATAAACAGGCATGTGAAGGTTTTTGTGTGGACCTAAGTGTTCAACTCCTTTAGGTAAATACCAAAGATATTTTAAGATCAAAATTAATGCAAAAAAATCTATGATCAACAAAGTATCAAAAATTGAGATGAAGACAGGATCTGCCCTAGCATCTGGGTGACTGTTCTTTCCACGCCTTCCCTAGTCCCTTCAAGACACTGATGAACCCATGTTCACTGTGAAGCTTTTCCTGTCTGCTCCAGTGACAGTGACATCTCCCTCAGCTCCTGTGGTCCAGTCACTGTGTGTGGTTATCTTTGCAAGCTGGACTGCGACTCCCTGAAACCAGCCCAGGAACACAACCCACACCATTAGACCGCAGAGTGCACAGCGGGCCTGTATCTAAAGATACACATTTCCATTGTAGTCATCATAGAGCAGGACAATTTTCTGACAGATAGAAATAAAGTGTCTTCATGAAGGGATGCTTTTTTTTAGTTAACATTAAAATGCCCTATGGACAAGTGGAGACTCCATGACTTCCAAGACTGTGTCTTAAAGTGTAATGCAAGTCTAACCTCTCTTAGCCAGAAAGTGCTGCCTTTCAAGATAGAAATATGGGATGTTTGCTTGCCCTCATTTTGATTAAAGACAGTCCTTTTTCTAGGGGGGAACATGGACCCCACAAATAGACATGTAAGCTGAAACTATGCAAAGTGATCTTAATAATCAATGGGAAAAACTCCAATTGTTCCATGACTTTTAAAATTTTTTGTCAAAATAGTAAAAACTGTTTACCATTGGTTGTAAATGTATATGGAAATGAATAATTAGTAAAACTACTATCTAAAACACTAGAAACATAGAGAAGTAAAATGTTTTACTTCTTTAAAAAAAAAAAACTTACAAAGATGACTCAGCAATTCCTTCTCTGTGCTCAAAGGAAATGGAGTCAGTATCACATAGAAATATCTGTATGCTCATGTTCATTGCAGCATTATTCATAATAGCCAAGACATGGAAACAACTTAGGTGCCCATCCATGGGTGAATGAATAAAGAAATTATGATACATATGTTAATATGTATAATGGAATGTTATTCAGCTTTAGAAAAGAAAGAGAGCCTGCCATTTGCCACAACATGGATGGACCTGGAAGGACATTATCCTAAGTGAAATACACATACACAGAAAGAAAAAAAACTGCATGTACTCATTTATATGTGGAATCTAAAAAAAGGAAAAAAAGTTGAATACCTAGAAACAAAGAGTTCTATGTTTGAATTCACAGAAACAGAGTTTCTATTGGGACATGGGGAGATTTGGGCCAAAGGGTATGAACTTGTTATGTAGGATGAATAAATCTAGAGATTTAATGTACGGCATGAGGATAACACTTAATATTGTATACTCAAAATTTTGTAAAAGAGTATATTTTAGGTGCTCTTACCACAAAAAAAGGAGAGATGATGGAATGTTAACTTACTTGACTATAATATGATGGATATGTTAATTTACTTGACTGCAGTAACCATTTCACTATATATATCAAAAAATCATGTTGTACACCTTAATATTGTCAATAAAAAAGAAGAAACTGCTTATAATCTCCCCACCTAAAAACAACAACAACAAAAAACTTCACCAACCTAAGAGTAGTTTGAACAGTGCTTGCCTTCTTCTCACCTGACAATTTACAATATAAAATGAACATCTTTTCTATGTCTTGATGAATTGTCATACTCCTTTCTAAGTATGGATTGGCTTTCAACACTTTATTTTTTATGCTTCCAACATCATGAAATATCTCTGAGAGTTCCTCTAAGGTGAAGTTTTTTGCCAGTGTCACTTCCTCTGGGACATCCTCATCCTTTTTGTCACAACCACTCTCTCCATTTATATCAGTGAATTCTCAGCCACGAAGTTCCCCTGGCTGCACTGTCCTCACAGTGGATAAATAGGAGCAGTGTCCCCATCTCCACTGTCAACTACTGCTTCCGTAATTTCATTTACTTTCAATGCAAATTTCACTCCAGCATTATCACTTTTTTTTCTTGGATAGACTTTCATCTTTGTTGGTCAATTTCCTCTTCCTATTACCTAGTTCTGTGGAATGTCATGTGGATTTATCACTGAAGACAAGGAGGCAGCAACACAACCACATACTTAGCTCTTTGCATTTGAACTGAAAAAACTGATGCTTGGTGACCAGCTACCAACAGATTTCAAAAGAAGTAACATGATTGGTCATTGATCAAGATGCACATCTCTTATTTACACAGTGATTTTTGGACTAAAGAGCTACTGATGAAGTTTGTACTTCATGCAGTTATACATGGTTAGTATGCCTTAGTACCTGAAATTTGAACCACATTGTGTGTTGTTTAACTAGACTATGGTAATGAAATTTGTGCCTATTGGAACTATAAAGTAAAAACTGCCTATATTCTAATCTCTCTCTTAATACTTCTAACATTAAAATAAAATTGGGTGAATATAAACCAGGGTACATAATTGAATTTGGCAGATTTTTCTCCTATTCCCATTCAAGATGTATTTTATATAATGTGTATTTTCTTGGTTCCTCAATCACTTTCCCCTTCCAAAATAATGTTAATATTCTAATAACTTTATCCGTGCTAACATATCATACAGAAAGATAAAGGCGATCCCTGAGGCCCCTTCTCCCTCCCAGTCAGCATGTGCATGTTTATTGTATTACCCTCAGCAACGATGCTGAGGTCAATGCCTTTCCAACCCCTTTCTAGCATGCCTCCGTAAAGACTGGAGCCAGGGAAATTTCAGAATGCATTGCATAGTCTCCCCTGAAACGAGGATTCTCCAAGTGAACTAACATCCACTAAGTAGATGCAGCCACTGAGACTTGGAAGATGGAAGTCAGCACCATGAACTTCAAGCTCTTCTGTGGTCTCCTGTGGTGGTGATGACAGGAGAGGTTTTTTAAGGTTCAGTCTCTAGTTTTGTGGGTGCCAAGAAGCAGGAACAGCAGCAGCAGTGGAATTCTACTGAAAGAGTTCTATGCCATGGTGTAGTATACAAGCTTGGTTATCCAACATTTCTGAAAATCACATAAGCAGCCTTATATCCCATAATAAATCCCTTTCTGTTTTAACAAGCCAGAGTCAAAATTATTATTTACAACAAGCACCCTGAGAGATATAGGTGTTAATTTGCAGACTAGCTTAAATGATGCTCCACAGCCAACCCTTTCTTTCCTGAGTAGATTTTTCTAAGAGATTAAAAAAAACAGTTTAAATGAAAAATATATGATGTTAGACAGCAAATAAAAATAGTTCAACCAAAATCAAATGAACCGTGCATGTTCTATCTTCAGCTCATCAAACTTCTTAAACTTACATCAGTGAGGCAGAAAATTCAGACATTTTTAAGTTCAAATGTTCTGATTTTCCCACTTGATTAAAAATTGACTCCCTGAGCATCTATATTTCCAGCTCCTTATACCTGCCCATGATGATTTTCTCTTAAAATTAGAACCCTTGTCTTCTACTAATTGCCAGGCCCACCGAAACAAGCAACACAAAAGGATGGGGATGAAGTAAAGCAAAGATTGTACAAAACAACTATAAGAAATTGACTGGCTACTTTATCCATTCAAAAGAGATGGACCACAGTTATTATAGTTTCAAAAGAAGAGAAAAAATTAATAAATAAATGTCTTTTAAAATGTCATAGGGACATTTATCTCCAGTAAAACCTCATGTTTATTTATTTAGTCTAAAATGGTGAAAACACCATATTTATTACCTTTCTCCTTGTTGCTATAACTAATGTTTAGAGTTAGAGCCAGGAGGGTGAAAGACCTACATTTTTATCCACATCCGATACCAACTCTGTGAATTTAGGTCAATCATTGAAATCTGAGTCTCTGTTTCCCAACCTATAAAATGAGGACTGTGGTCTAAAGTGGTCTCTAAGATTTCTCCTAGTGATTTCCAGTGTAAAATGTATATATGCCAGAACCAAAAAGTGCCATCACGATTACGATCTCATTGTATGTCTCTGCAAGAGAAAGTAGCCACCAAGAGAATGGCAGCATTCAGCTCTCTGCAGGACTTCTAAATAATAAAATATTTTATCATTCTGGGTTATAAAATTTAATTGTGCTCTCTTTACTAAAGGTATGTTTTCAGCTAAATGAGTTATTTCAAACTAATATTTATTGAGGAATTACTATTTATCAAACATCACCAATACTTTATATGTGTGGTCTCATTTGCCACAACAACTGTATTAGGTATTGCTCCCCCCCTTTTGTTACAGATGAAACAACTAAACAGAGAAAGGATGATGAACTCAATCCAGGAAATAGAACTACTGAATAGAAATGCAATACACTTATCCTTCACTAACCAACCTTAATTTATTCCTAACGAACTGCCATCAAGTGAAAAACCCTTAAATGAGAATATTTCTATTTATTTTAATAGAAAGAAACGTAATATATTCTATCCAACATAAAATATGCAAACAATTTTATAAATAAAAGAATACAAAAATTTAACAATGAAAACAAACTTATGTAAGTAATAAAAGTTGGAAGAAAATAAATTTAGTATGTAAATAAAAAATTAAGAGAAAATATGGGATACATATAATATCATGAAGGTTCACTGCAGTCAACCAAGGAGGGTGTGGTGATGGCTGATGAAAAGAGGAAGGAGGTGGCATACTTTGGAAGGTCCATTTCTCCTTCTGCACCATTTTATTCACCACATTTTTCTATTTGGGGATGGGGCCTCACTATCATATCTCGCATTCAAAGTACACTTAGTTACAGCACAGGAAAAACAAATGTAAGGAAAAATAAAAGCTAAACACAGCATTTAAAACACATAACACAGTGCCACAGACTGAGTCAGGATTCACCTGCTTCATCTTCCTCGTTTGGCCACGTACTCAAAAGAAAACTTATTAGGTGCTTCTAGTAACGGTGCATATTTCAGGAGCATTCTATATGTCATTACACAACTAGAACCTGCCATGATGAGTAGCAGGTGAGTGTGCTTTTGCTTGAAATATTAATGTTGAAGTATAAATTGCTTATAGCATATTTATTTAATGTGTTTTGAGGTAAAAAGTTCATACACTGACAAAATAAAAGTTGTCTGAAAAGTGGTATAGCTTTTTAATAACTGCTACAGCAAAAACTAGTTCATTAAACATTGATGACACACAGAAAGTTTGCATGACCTCCCAGCTGATATATAACTACGTCACTCCAAGGTCAGATGCCATTGGCCTGATAGACAGCTATCTGTTAGAAGCAATAGAGTGTAGCAGCGTTGTGATGCCTAGACTTAGCTAGGCTGAATTATGGACCCCAGAATTCCCTTCCTATATGTTTCTAGTTGGGATGAGCTACGAGGGATATTCTCTCACAAGAGATGGAGCGTGGAAGGGAGGCAGCAGCATTTTAGCATACACACCTTTTCCCAGGTATTCAACCAGACACTAATGCAGGTACTGCTGTGGAGAGATTTTGCAGATGTACATAAAGTCCCTAATCAGCTGACTTTAAGTTCACTGAAAGGGAAATTATCTTGGGTGGTCCTGACTTAATTAGCTGAAATTACTTCAAAGGATGGCTTAGATTTTCCATAGGCCAAAGGCCCCAACTAGCACTTGGGGCTGCAATTGCCCCCCCTTTTTCGTGGCTCTCCCTTCCTGTCTGCCTGTTAAGCACCCACCTAGACCACTGGGGCACCAGCCTGCATGTGATCTTCCCTTCCTGACTGCCTGCCTGTGGTCTTAGGGTGTGCTTCACCACTGCACAGTTATGTAAGCCAATCCCTTATAATAATTTTCTTAAAATAGTGTATCTACTAGTTCTACTTCTTGGTTGAACTCTGATACAAAGAATATAGTTGTAATTTGAAGATTAGTTAGAAAACCTGTTGTAACAATGGGTACATACATTCCAGAGGTTGAACAGGTTGGTTTGTAGGTATAGGAATAGCGTGTGAGGCTACCCACTTCTATTTATTTTTAACTCACAGAGAGAAATAAAGTAAAGAAAGAAATAAAAGATCAGCTCTGTTGAAACTATTCAACTCTGCCATTGTAGCACAAAAGCAACTCTAGACAACATGTAAACAAATGCATATGGCTATGTTACAAAGACAGATAGTGGGCCAAAATGGGCTGTAGTTTGTAATAACTTATAGTCTTACCATAATTTACCTTGATCTGAAAAATAGAACTCATGACTAGTGAGAGATTAGGTATGTGTAGCAAGAAATTAAACCTAAGTTAGTGCCCAGCACACTAAATGCTTGCTGAATTAATAAACAGGAAAGTCATGTATGAAGTCTGTGAATAATTTCCCATCTAACAAAAAAGGAGGATACCTCTATAAAAAATTATTACAGACAAAAAAATAGCAAGAGAGTATCTTCTCTGTGTTCTCACTAAGGTGTAAGAATAGGTGTGTTATATGAAACAGGAGTGGGGACTCATAGAAGAAAAAATGTTGAGACGAATGCACAGATGAAAAGGGAGCTGGCTAAAGAAACTCAAAATGCAATCACAGAATTTATCTACTTTCCAGGCAATAAAGTACAGAATTAAGATGTATTCCCACACGTCATTTTGAATTTTCTGATTACAAATGAGGTTGATTATTTTCCTTCTAATTCAGTATTTCTCTGATAATTTATCATAGATTAATATTCATTCAAATAAGTTTGAGTGCCTACCATATGCCAGACACTGGGCAAGGAGCTCTCCATCATTGTCTCATTCAATCAGAACAGCAGTATGAGTTCAGTAGGTTCCCCCCTCCATTTTACTGATTCTGAAATGAGAGCTGAGAGCAGTTAAGTAACTGTACCAATGTCACAAAGCAGGTATCTTACTTAGAGTAATGATCGCTGTTCAAAAACATGGACTTACTGGTAACCGGCTATAATATATAAAATATGTAAACTATCTGGCTATTTCAGTTATCTTTGGTACATATTAACAACCAACCACTTGATAGTCTCTGATGATTCTTTGAGTAGAATGGTGGGTGCTCCTGTTCCCTGTGATCGCTGCTGGGCAGTAGCTATCTGAGGGCTTCACTGGGCTGGCTCCTTCACACATAGAGAATGACCCTTGCTGCAGGCTCAAGCTGAAGATGTCAACTGAAGATGTCTCAGTTCTTCTGCATGTGGCATGGGCTGCTCACAGTACAGCAGTGGGGCTCCAACAAGCAGGAAGTGAAAGGTGCCAGACTTCTTGCATCCTGAGCTAGAACATCTTTTCCACGGCATTCTATCAGTCTAAGCCAGCCAAGATCAGCACAGATGCAAAGAGAGGGAAATAAGCTCTACCTCTTGATATGAAGAGGGACAAATTCATACCAAAAATGAATAAATTATTGGTGGCCATCTTTAGAGATAATCATCACACAATAATTCATACTATTAGATGAGCAATAAATAAACACAATACAAATTATTTCTCAAAACAGTCTAAGGTGAAGGAATTCTGGTCATCAGGAATCATCTGCTCTCTTCAGCAGTGATTCGGAGACCAGGTTCCTTCTACAATCTACAGGCAAATAATCATTTTCATTTAGCAAGGAGAGGGAAGGACAGCATGGAGGAGGCACCCCACTTCATAAAAGCCTCTGAGGAAGTGACACATTAATTCCATTGACAACTCATAATTAATAATCATATAATCACACCCAGATACGTGCACGGCTAGCACATCTTCTTAGTCACTGGCAGGACAACCATTCCACCTCTCTCCCTCTCTCCCAACAAAGCCACTTTGGCTAATCATCTTTGCCAAGGCTAGTAAGAGGAAAATCTAGGACTGGAACCTAGATCTATACAATTCTGGAACACAAGTTCTGTCCATTGTGCCTACAGGAAAGAGAAGTGCCTGCTATAAAGACCTTATAGGAGGAGGACAAATAAACTAAGTAAAAACTAGTATAATTGCTACAATTAAGATACACATTAGATATATGGGAGAAGATTTTGGCATAGAAGAATATAAGGAGTGGCAGAAATTGAGGTTAGAGAAATAAGAAGGAAGCAGAATGCAATGATAAAGTATAGAAAACCATACAAGAATTTTAATGAGGGGGAATGATCTGATGTATCTTTAGAAATATTATCCTGTTCATATGATCCAATGTAAAGATTAAACAGTGGGTCCTCAATAATACCTTGAATCCTTTTGTCATGACAAAGGTAATTTTTCGGTGTGAGAAGATACTTTCATGAAAAAGATTCAAATTATCTCTATTATTGACAACTTGTACATTGTTTCTCTCATAACCTGTCTATGCTATTCTTTCCAGTATGAAGATCATTTTTCTAAGTAGAAAAGACAAAAGGAAAATAGGATTTGAAAAGTTTTTTCTCTTACAAAAAGACAGTTTGTTCTTTCTGTTTCACATATAGCTTTACTGTTTTAAATTCCCATAGAATCTTTTAGCATTAATTCCAACTGAAAGGACCAAGTAAGATATCACAAAACACTTGAGATAGTATTTAAAAGATGAAGCAAATGGGCTGACAATGAAACAAAGGGTATGCACTCATGAAATCTCATGCAATCTTTTTGGAAAATTCTAAGAAATTGACTTGCTCAAGGATAGTTTCACAGAAACATAATTTAAAATATGGCAAAAATATTTTGAGACCATATATAGGAGTTCCTGGAGTGACACAGTTATAAGTTTTACTTTATGCTTTAAAAAATGCAGAAGCATTGAACAGCTTTGTGGAGATTCCTCCTCTCTAAGCTGTGTTTTTAGAGGGTAATTGGAGTATGGTTTGAAAGAATAAGAGAATTAAAATTAAGATACCTAGACCAGTTAGGAGTTTATTACAGTCATAATAAACTACAGTCAGGTTGGGGGCATGAAAGGGTGGACCAGGCAGTGGCAGGGGAGAGTGTACAGTGCTGAGCACTACAAAAGAAGTTGGGGAAATTGAAATCAAAGCGGAGGATTCTCAGTGGATGATAATGCCATGAACCCAGGTAGGTCACATTTGAGCTTGGGACGTTTAGGGGGCAAATTTATTTTGACAATTTGAAATATAGGTTGTGGCAAGATATCAATATTGAATAGCAAAGCAAAAATTGGAAATTTACATCTGGTGACTAAGAAAGAGATCATGGTCACATAAATTTGAGGACAAGCACAGCTAGTCCTGGTTTTCTAGCTACTGGTTCCTGGAAACTGATTTTTGGTACTATCTCCTGAGCTCTAGTCAACAAAGTCTTCTACTTACATCCCGTTTATTTGCTTGGGATTTTAATGATGAAGGTTATATGTGGGTGTGTGTCTGCACACACATGCACACACGTATGCATTTTTTCTTAACTAATGGAAGAAAATAAAAAGAAATGAAAATGATAAAAATCACTGACTCGATACTTGCCAAGTCACTAGTTTAATGCCCCAGGACACTCAGCCCCAGGCCAGTAACAACTGAATCGTCCATAACAAGAAGATTGTATTTTCTGCAACAGTAAAAATTGCCACCTAACACAAATTCTTTTCCATTGCTGTCACTTGACCTTTACTTGTACTCTAAAGGATTACTGCACAGCAGAAAAAGCACAGTCACTGTGGCTCTATAACATTAACTTTTATATATCCCCCAAATCACAAATTCCTACAGACCAAAGCATCGACTACTGGATAAAAAAATGAAAATATGATCATGAAACAAAACTCTTTAAAGTGCTTATGAAATTTGAAGTCAATAAAAGTCACATGAAATAATCCCTTGTATAAACATATCTACTGATTTACATTTTAATGAAAATTGAGCACTGCTTAGAAAGGATAGGCTTTTAAAAGCATCTAAAAAGAAATTCACATCAAAACACAGGCCTGGATTTCTGAAAACTCTTCTGGTCTTTTAAAACATACATCCTCAGAAATTCTTCAGAGAACTAGAATTTATAGACATATTTCATTCTTCCTATCCCTACTCCTTATCTCCTTTTTTTATCCTAATTTGCAGCATTTGCCAAGCCCAGATAGGATGAAAGTAATATAAACAGGCAGCTATGTGCAGATTTTGTTGTAAATATAGAAACTAAGGGCTTGGAGCAATATCTGAATCCTGTTCACTTGGCACTGATGTAGATGTTCAGACAGGACAAACTTTCACTGGAAGGTATGGCTATAAATAAAAATTTTCACAAAGAGAAAGTAACAAAATGGCATCTCTTTCTACATGAGCCTGAAATTGAGCTGGATCCTTTTCTCCACCCTGGTAAGCAGACTTGAATTGGGTTCCCTACTCTTTAGATGAGAGACAGTTAAAATCCCAGTTATAACCTGGAGCAAAACCCCTCACTATTTATGAGAATTAAGACATTTTATAAGTAAGCAGTCAGAGAAACTTAAAGGCAGTTCAGCTAGTTGGCCTAAGGATGAAACCGAGGATCATAAAAGTGCTTTCTATTGGCCCAGAATCCATCACCGCCACCACCACCACCTCATAGGAACAAGACCACTGCCCTGTCCTGCATTCTGTCACTTTTGCAGTTTCAACCATGGCAATAGTAATTAAAACCATTTTGCTGGGATAAAAACTGGTCCAGAGAACTGACTGGTCATGCAATTTGTAGAGGTCTCCCTGGTTGAAAACAGTGATGACTCAGAAATAATGAATAACTGTAACACTTTTCAAGGAGGAAAAGACCATCCTCTTCAACTGGAAATGCATGTGACACATGTATTTTAAGAGCTAGGAAGCTGAAAGATGATCAATGTTGACAGAAGAAAGGAGAAGTAGTGTCAGAGGCTGCTGGCAGATTAAGGAAGCAGTCAGAGGACAAAATCAAAAATTCATATTATCTAGATAAACAGCATACTGAAACTGGCCGCGTGGAGATGAGGAAGTTGATTGAGAAATAGAGATCTTGCTCTTTGTGTCCATCCTGAGGGCTCCGTACGTGATCTGAACCAAGTCCCCAGCACTAAAGCAGCCTTTCCAGGCTTTCAGAAGGCACAGCCCCTTTGCATGAGTATCAGAATCTCATATCGTCTGTTTATGGCATAGCCTGTTTCACAGGTGTATACTTATCTCCAAACTCATCAAGCTGCATACATTAAATACGTACAGCTTTTTGTATGTCAGTCATACCGCAGTACAGTTGTGTGAGCATTTTTTTAAAAAACCTCATAGCTTCCTTTAATATAGAATTGTGTAAAATATAGATATTTTGTCTTTTTTAAAATATAAAATAATATGTCAAATGTAACGTGTTAAACTACACACACCACACTCAGATAATGTATTTGGTCCTTCTAAGAACATCTTCTAGAATCTAATAGTCAATGGGTGTGTCCTTCCAGGTGATTAGAGGTGCTAATTCAATTAGCCGTTGTGCTGCTGCATGCTACAATGTAGATTAGATGGAAATTGTCAACTGTAGATTCTGATTTGGGAGCCAGCCCCATAGACACTGGTTTTCTGGCCACACTGCTGCCAGAGTTACCATTTCCCCTCAGAAAACAGATCTGATGGCATCACATATCCACTTTATGAACTGCCACCTCCTTCCTTTTGCCATGAAGATGAATTCCAAACTAAATGCAGCATATACAACCCTTTACAGTTGGCCCCAGCTTGCCATTTTCATCTTACCTCCCATTACCCACAACTTTTTACAAAACCTGAACTCCAACCAAAACCTGAACTCCCTCCCTTCCATTGATGACTTATCTGTATAGCCTATTATTTCTAGCAGAAATAAAATAGCCTTCTTTTCTCCTTGTTGCAAAATGCATGCTCCTTCTTCACAACTCTGCTCCAAGTTCACAACTTTTGTGGGACCTCCATAACTCCTCTAAGCAAAACTGGTCACCCTAATCCCCTGCCCTGACAATATCCTCCTGTAGCATCCATGAAATTCTCTTTCTAGATAAGCCCTCACACATCTGTCTCTTCCATTTGACAGAGAGATCCTTGAAGAAAGGTTTTCTTACTCATCTTTTTCCCAAATAAGCACTCAGCAAATGTTTGTAGAGTTATAAATGAGTCAATAAATGAATGAGAAGATCCATAAGGAGAAAGTCACATGTCTGAGGGAGTAGATGGTACATGAGCCCCTGTGCCAGCATATTCACCCATTCATAAGACACTGCTCCTCTGTGGAAGTCAAGATAGATACTATTATTATCATCCCCATTCTACAAGTGGGTAAACTGAGGCACCAGTTACTCGAGTGAATTCCCTAAGGTCTCACAATTAGCAAGTAAGAAGCTAACATTAACACACATGCCAGTGGCTTCAAAGCCCATTCATTAACACATTAACCACCAGACTATGCTGACTTAATGTTTACATAGACATTCTAATTGAAGAAAACAGAGACTCAAAGAGCAACCTACCAAGAGAAAGAAATAAAGGGCATCCAAATAGAAAAAGAGGAGGTCAAACTATCCCTGTTTGTTGATAATATGATCTTGTATCTAGAAAACCCTAAAGAGTCCACCAAAAGACTCCTAGAATTGATAAATAAATTCATCAAAGTCTCAGGTTATAAAATTAATGTACACAAATCAGTAGCATTTCTATTATATATACTAATAACAGTCTAGCTGAGAGTCAAATCAAGGACTCAATACCATTCACACAGCTACAAAGAAAATAAAATACTTAGAAATATAGTTAAGAATGTGAAAGATCTCTACAATGAGAACTACAAAACACTGATGAAAGAAATCACAGAGGACACAATCAAATGGGAAAACATCCCATGCTCACGTACTGACAGAATCAACATCGTTAAAATGTCCCTACTGCCCAAAGTGATTTACAGATTCAATGCAATCTCTACCAAAATACCAAAGCCATATATCACAGATCTAAAAAAAAATAACATTAAACTTCATTTGGAACCAAAAAAGAGCCCAAATAGGCAAAGAAATCTTAAGCAAAAAGAACAAATATGGAAGTATCACGTTACCTGATTTCAAATTATACTACAAGGCTGTAGTAACCAAGACAGTATGATGCTGGTAGAGACATAGACCGATGGAATAGAACAGAGAACCCAGAAACAAAACAAGATAGCTATGAACAACTGATCTTCAACAAAACACACAACAATAGACACTGGATAAAGGAAGCTCTATTCAATAAATGGTGTTGGGAAAATTGGATAGTCACATGCAGAAGAATGAAACAGAGCCCCTATCTCTCACCATATACAAAAATTAATTCAAGATGGATAAAAGACTTAAATGCAAGGCATGAAACCATAAAAATTCTAGAATAAGCATAGGAAAAACTCTTACAGATGTCAGCCTAAGCAAAGAATTTATGACTAAGACCCCAAAGGCAATTACAGCAACAGCAAAAATAAATAAATGGGACTTAATTAAGTTAACAAGCTTCTGCAGAGCAAAGTAAATAATCAACACAGTGACTATACAACCTACGGGATGGGAAAAAATATTCACAAACTATATATTCAACAAAGGACTAATATCCAGAATCTACAAAGCACTCAAACAAATCAGTAAGAAAAAAACAAACAGCCCCATCAAAAAGTGGGCAGAAGACATGAAGTTTTTCAAAAAAAAAGATAGACAAATGGTCAATAAACATATGAAAAATGCTCAATGTCATTCATCATCAGGTAAATGCAAATGAAAACCATAATGAGATACCACTTCAACCCTATCATAATGACCATTATTAAAAAGTCAAAAAACAAAAATGATGGTGTGGATGCAGAGAGAAAGGAACACTTATACACTGGTGGTGGGACTTCTAATTAGTACAACCTCTATGGAAAACAGTATGGAGATTCCGCAAAGAAATAAATGTAGACCTATCATTCAATCCAGCAATCCCACTACTGGGTATCTACCCAAAGGAAAAGAAGTCATTTTATCAAAAAGACACCTGTACCCAAATGTTTATTGCAGCACAATTTACAATTACAAAAATGTGGAATCAACGTACGTACCCATCAATTAGTGAGCAGATTGAAAAATGTGGGGTATATACAGCAATCCCATTACTGGGCATCTATCCAAAAGAAAAAAAGACATTCTATTAAAAAGACATCTGCACTAGAATGTTTATAGCAGCACATTCACAATTGCAAAGATGTGGAAACATCAAGTGCCCATCAATACATGAGTGGATCAATAAAATGTGGTATATGTATACCATGGAGTCCTACTCAGCTATAAGAAATAATGGTGATATAGCACCTCTTGTGTTTTCCTGGATAGAGCTGGAACCCATTCTATTAAGTGAAGTATTCCAAGAATGGAAAAATAAGCACTACGTGTACTCACCATCAAATTGGTTTCACTGATCAACACCTAAGTGCACATATAGGAATAACATTTACTGGGCACCGGGCAGACGGGAGTGGGGAGGAGGGGATGGGTATATACATACATAATGAGTGTGATGCACACTGTCTGGAGGATGGACATGCTTGAAGCTCTGACTCGGGGTGGGGGGACAGGGGACAAAGGCAACATATGCAACCTAAACATTTGTACCCCCATAATATGCAGAGTGTTATTCAGCCATAAAAAGGAATGAAATACTGTATTTTTCAGTAACTTGGATGGAACTGGAAACCATTGTCCAAAGTGAAGTATCTGAGTAATGGAAAAACAAACACCGTATGTTCTCACTAATAAGTGGGAGCTAAACAATGGGTACACACGGGCACAAAGAGATATAAAGCACATTGGAAACCAAGAAGGGGGGAGGGTGTAAGAGGGGGTTGAGGGATAAAAACTTACCAGTTTGGTGAGGGGCACACCCAAAGTCCCTTTTTAAGTATTATAAAAGGTATTTATATACTTAAACATTTGTACCTCTTTAATATTTTAAAATTTAAAAAAAAGAGAGAGAGAGAGAGCAACTTACCAAAGGTATATGTAGTACCACCACAGCTAATTCGTTACAGAGTTGACAGTGGCCTCTATATATCCTGACATTCAGAGTTTAGGATGTTCCCATGTATGATGTACAAGGCACTGAACTAGAAATGAAAGGAGTACCAGGACGAGGAAGACACAATTCTCATCTTCAAGATTCTAAGTTTGACATAGATAGCTCTTCATTCCAAGCAGAATAGGATCCCCAAAAGTTTGATCAACACACTATTGGAGTTCAAAGGCAAGTACAGTTACATCCCATTGTGGAGATTGGAAAAGACTTACAAGAAGACCTTGAATTTGAGGGGAGGCATGAAATTCTAGTAAAACTACTTACAAAGAGTTAAGTCAAGGGAATGCAGGAAGTGTGTTTGGGAAAAGTGGAGTCCTCTGGTTTGCCTGGAGCATGGGAAAGCCGGGGAGTTGGATGAGGTCTTCCTCCACAACAGGATCACGCATTCCTCGCAGAAGTGTATATCTCATTTCCCTAGCAACCAGAAACCTTCAAAGACTTTGGGGCAAGGAAATATCAGGATTAGAGTTACCTTTAGTTCAGTAAAAGTTCTGCTGGAAACTTTCAAGGATTAAGAAACTATCTGTGGTAGCTTTAAAAAGCAGAAGAAATAATATGAGCACTGATATATTGCTAGATTAAAATTAGTTCATAGCAAATTAGAATGACTGTCCCCAAATGATTCCACAAACTTCAGCAATGAGAGTATTAAGAAAACAATTAAAATTTCTTAAATCATACCACTTGGCCATCTAGGGTAGATAAAATAACATATGTGTATGTTTGAGTTGGGATAAACAGGGGAAAAGGCTGTTGCTGTATTATATCAATACAAACTGTATATTGAATCAGCATGACTAAAAACTTAATTAAGTTAAAATGAATTAATCAAACCAATTCACACCAAGTAGCTGAAGCAATTGGTGCTAGGAAATTTTTTGTTATTCAAATGTTTGTTTTCTTTTCTGCTGGAGACCAGGCTTAGGGAATCTCTTCAAGCTCATAATGTAGGAAATACAACCAAATCCAAAATGTTTACCTTCAAATTCCTGTTTTAACCATGTCATCATTAAATTAAACAATGATATTCAAAACAATGGTTCCAAATATTATTTTTAATATATTCTTATTATGCAGAAGTTAATATGGTGGTTTATTTTAACATATTGAAAAGAATAATCTTCTCAAAAAAGCAAAGTAATGATATTTGAACCTAATGGGGGGAAAATATCTTTATATAGGAAATAACAATTAGGCAGATGGACTTTATCAAATGAGAAATAGAAGCCTGAAAGGGTTATGGCAATTTCTCAGTAACCAGGAAACACTTCAGTTTTGCAAGTCTTAAATTGATGATTATACTGATACCAGTAAGATACATTTAGTTGTGGAAAATCATGTATTTTTACATGCAATTAATTACACTTCAAGCCTCAACTGACCTATTTTTAACAGTAACCACAGCTGCTTATGTTCATAATAAATCTAGAAATAAACCTAGTGCTTTGTCAGCTTTCTTAAGTTATAAACTTGGTTTCTGCTATCTACAAAGGAAAAAAATTTTTTATTAAATCATTGGTGCTAAAAAAGACAAGGCTAAAATTCTACTCATATCTTTCCCCCTATTTCTAGGAACATATGTTAATTCTAACCCAGGATTAAACCAGAAAATTTAGAAGTCAGCAAAATTCTTAGATCACATTATCCTCATTGGATTTTCTCAGGTTAAGAAGAGAAAAGTAACCATTAAGGAAGAAATATGTATCTCCTAAAGGCCTAAGTTAGCAGCCACTGCATGCCCAAATGCCATTAACTCAAAAAAGAATTTTCAGAAAATATCTAAGAAAATATATGCATTCACACATAGACATATAAAAAACACACAGGCACTAAACCCCATTCTCAGAAATTTAAAGAAGTCATGCACAACTAGAATGGCAAAAAGTGTAAAATTTAATAGTGTTTCTGTGAGGGGTCTTTTTGGTATAATGCTTGCAACATTAGTGGGATCTATCATGCCAGGATCCTAATCAAAACAACTCCCAAATGGACTGTTTAACATGAAATCACGTAAACATAGCAAGATGATCATTTGAGAGCTGAATGAAAAGTATTGGGTGTATTGTGTACACATCATTTAAGATATGCTGCTATTTTGAATAATAAGTCATACATGAGAACAATTAGAGTGTGGTCCTGGTGTTAACGACTAGCTTCCCTTGCCCAGGGTCAGCAGTCAGGGTCTTCCCCTGGAGCACGAGGGCATCATCTCAGCATGGTCCTCTGCTGCCCACGGTGTGGGCCTGACTGCTCTCACTTCTTCCTCCTCAGCTCCCCACACCAAACTAATCACTTCCTTGAACTAAAGCAATAGACTGACTGCATGCTGTTATTATTTGTCAGAAATTGCTCAAAGTCCAATTCTTAAAGTATATGTTTTCTCCCTCAACCACCAATAGCTCTTGTTTTCTATTTCTGCTTCTTTTGATACTGCCTGTTTTTGTTTCCAATTACAACAATTAGGAAATCTGTACAATGCTGGAACCACAGGAGATACGACACTCCTGAGTAACTTCTGTGGAATGGAAATGTGTTTTACTAATGCCCTCTGTTATGACTGTCATAGGAAAAATTCTGTATTTTTTCATAACTTTAAAGTCAGGAAAAAAATACTATCTTTTGGAGGTAACATGCAATATATCTTCCCAATGGTTAAAAAACTTTTTTCTCTCATTGCATCCTATCTCAAGTCACAGAAAGAGCTAAAGTTAAAACTTATTCCTTAGGATGTCATTGTTTCAACATTTCAAATCTGCAATGTGTAGAGAACATATTAACTTGTTTTCTTCAGAAAAAGTTTGAAAGCACAGGAACTGCATTGTGTAGACAACATCAGTATTTGTCCTGAACAGATTACTCAATGAGTATTTATTGAACAACTATTATGCATTGAGCAATAATAATGTATAAGTCACTGGAAGATTATGCAAAAAAATACAAGATAAGATCTGTACCCTCATGAAGTTGATAATCTGTTTATGAAGATAAAAAACGAATTAATGAAAAGATAAACAATATGAATGCCAAATGAGAGGTATCAAGCCTCATATCTACTTAGCACTTTTCAAAGCACTTTCATATCCATTATCATATTTAATTCTCACACATGTCTCATAAGATAGGTAACTCCATATTACAAAAGGCTAAGATTCAGAGAGGTGAAATTAGCTGTTCAAAGATATAGTCAATAAACAGCAAAGCTGGAATTGTTTTTTTAAGTTCTTTCAATACTAAATATAGGTTTTCTACTATGTCACTCTATCCATTAGGGTCTAGTTGGAAAAATAGAGTTCATGCCAAGAAATTCCATAGAAGGAATTTGACCGGCTAAACTAGTTACAAAGGTGTTGCAAGAGCAAAATGGCCAAACAGAGAAAGTTGCAGCATGCCAAAGGTTAGCAACAGCAAATATTACCTCTAGGTCTGGAAGGACACAGAGATAATGGGATTATGTTGCCAAATCCTGGTTGCCCGGGGCCCACTGGTGTGAACGAGTGCTATGGTGAGAGATGCCTGGTAGGGCTGAGACCATGAGAGACGGGCTGCCTGGAGAAAGCTGGAACCCAGAACAGTCATCACCTCAATCAGACTGGAGAGAGTCCAGAGGGAATTTTAAAAAAAAAAAAAGTAAGACTCTGGGACCAAAGAATGAGCACTTAATAAAAGTGCCAGGTAGTAAACCTGACCCAACATGGAGGTAATATTCTGGGGGCTGAGTCTTGGAAAGAAAAATAGTAATTTTTTTTAAAGTTGAAAAACATAAACAATCTCTGTCATATTAGGAAATTAAAGTCTCCAATTGCTATGGATTGGATGGCGATGCCTGGACCAATTAATTAGCAATTGTGTCAACTCTGGGCTAGCCATCGTGACCTTTGCAGGAAGTAGTCTTTTTGCACACTCAGTATTATGGTTATGATTCCCCACTCATCTTCACTGTGAATGTGAGATGCAAGATGCAGGATGACAGTGGTTCAGTGGATCTTCTAGCAGGAGTAACATCTTCTCCAGCAGCAGCAGGCTGGACAACCACATGGGGATCTGTCGCCATAACCCCTCTTCCTCTCCCTCTGCAGTCTCCCCCCAAGGCCTCCCATCAGCCTAACACGGAGGAAAGTCATTTGTCAAGGGAGTGTGGCAAACACAGTTTGCAAAGGCCAGCCCTCTGAGATACAGAACACAGCAGAGAAGGGGCAGAACATGAACCTGTGAGTGAACAGGCAAATGACGGGCCCGATTTCATTGGAATTGAAAAGAAAATTATAGCACTTGAAGTTTGGAGGAAGAAAAGTTATTTTACGCTAAGACAGAAATGACTTTTTGGTGAAGACGGCCTTTGATGTGAGCCTTGAGTAGCATTTTAGAAACATATGGAAAAGAGAGGAAGACATGGGTAGGATAGAAGAAGAGTAATAAACGTTACAGAGTTCAAGGGGAAAAAAAATGTCTGCAGACGATGAACAGCCCAAGTCAATGAGTAAAGAAGTTGGCAGAAATGTTGGAAGCTATTGGGAAGAGAGATTGAGATTACATTGGGGAAAGACTCAAAATCTAAACTGAGAGGCAGATATTAAGTCCACGTAACGTGCAGAGGCAATAGCAAGAAACCTGGTAATCCAGGCGAATGAGACAGCAGAACTGACAGGAAGCCCAAACAAATGCATTAGATCAAGCAAAATTTTGACCACTCATATCTCCTGAATCTATCAACCTGTCTCTGTCCCCACAGCTGAGACCCTGTCCAAAGTGCCATCATCTATCACATTATATTTCTAACTAGTCTTCCCACGGCTTCTCCCATATGTCATTTAAATTCTATTCCACAGAGAAACCACAAGTATCTTTTAAATTTTTAAATGAACCCAGTCACTCCTCTGCTTAGAATGCTTCATTGATCCCTGATTGCATTTGAGACCAGAATCCTTAACATGCCCTAGGACACTTCCCATAATCTGGATCCTGCATCCCTCTCCACCTCTTTCCGTACTACAATTTCTCTTGTTCTTTCTGCTCTAGCCAAACTGGAGTGCCCTTAGTTCCTCAGCTACGCCACCTGACTCAAGGCTGTTGCTCCCCTTGCTAGGAACACTTTCCTCCTGCCCCATCTAACCACATAACCCAGGAACCTAATTCTCCTAACTTCAAGACAAAAGCCATTTCTTCAGGGAAGTCTGCCCTGAGTACCCAGACGAGATAAATTCTCCCAGTTATATATTTTATACTACATTCATAAATGCTATCACAGTTGAAATTGTATCAGGAATGAAGAGGATGCCAAAGAAGGAGTCAAAAATAATCCCTACATTTCTGACCAGCATATAGTAATAAAATGGTTGAAAGGACTAAGAGAGAGGAAGGAAGAGATTTGGTGAGGAAAGTCAAGAATTGCGGTTTGGATGCATGGAGCTTGAGGTGTCTCTGTGACAAGCAGATGAGATTATCAGATAAGACATTTGGGCAGGGCGCGGTGGCTCACGCCTGTAATCCTAGCACTCTGGGAGGCCGAGGTGGGCAGATCGCTTGAGGTTAGGAGTTCGAGACCAGCCTTAGCAAGAACGAGATCCCATCTCTACTAAAAATAGAAAGAAATTATCTGGACAACTAAAAATATATATAGAAAAAATTAGCCAGGCATGGTGGCTCATGCCTGTAGTCCCAGCTACTTGGGAGGTTGAGGCATAAGGATTGCTTGAGCCCAGGAGTTTGAGGTTGCTGTGAGCTGGGCTGACACCACAGCACTCTAGCCAGGGCAACAGAGCGAAACTCTGCCTCAAAAAAAAAAAAAAAAAAGACGTTTGATGTTCCCGTCTGAGGCCCAGAGGGGAAATCAGATCAGGAATCCTTATGATATCCTTGTACTGAAGCCAGTTCGCATCCAAACTGAGACTCACCAATCTTCCATTATTATCCTCAAGCTATGGCATGAGTTATCTTGCCATTTATACTTTCTTTCTAGATCATCTCTTTCTTTTCTCTGGTTTTAGACTTTATCTCTATGAAGACAATCCTAAATTTCCTGTGCTAACCTGATTCCTCCTCAGGGCACCAGTATCTGGAGGGAATGGTAGTATTTTGAAACACAGTGAAGAGAAGAGAAAGTATTCTAGGAATGTGTCACAGAATTTTTAGTCAAGGTGGCAAATGAAAACCCTGGTAACAAAAATAACAATTCTAAATTATGTACATTATAAATAATCATTTATATACTTCTAAATCATGATAAGTATTATGAGAAAAATTAAGAAGAGAGAAAATAACAAGTAGAAACCTACCTGTTTTAGTTTCTCAGAGGGCAAAGCAAGGTCTTTCTGAAATTAAGCTGAACCTGAGAGATGACAAGGAACAAGTTTCCAAGGATGATATGTTTGGACAAGGTTAAGAAGCGAGAACCAAGTGAAAAAGAGAACTATTTCAGACAGAAATGCAGCATGCATGAAGGCTCCAAGATCAGAAAGGTCACGGTGGGCTTGAGAGGCTGAAAAAGTTCCTGCGAAGGAAAGAACACGTGGTGCACAGGGAGGCTGGAGGGGTAGCTGGGAATGAGGGTAGGAGGATCTTCCAGCGTCACCAGCACCTTGGAGCACCCTCACAGCTTGGTCTAGATGGCCCTTCACCATCACCTTCTACCACTCTCTCACATGCCCTATGCTGCAGCTGTACACGTCCTCTGTCCTTGCTGGAATGTTCTCTTCTCTTACCTCCCCTTTCTCTTTCAGTCTTTCACTCATCTTTCAAGCTTCAACCCAAATAGCAAGCAGAGGTAGTTGCTCTATCGTCTGATGTTTGTAGTTATGATACTTTGTTTATACATCCATTTTCATGCTTGCTGCAATATATATGTAATTGACCTTTTATAGACTATAATATATGATATCCTCCAGTCTTCTAGTTCCCTGTTTAACCTTATTTATCTTTGTATCCTCAGTGTCTAGTCTTGGCAATTAGTTCCTGAAAACTGAACAGATTTGTAGGCAAAAGACAAATATTAATTTATATTTATTGAAATATTATTATATACATATTATATATATAAATTATTTAGGCAGATATAATTATATGGATATGTCAAAAATAATAGTGATAATCAATTCCATGTTTTAAATTCCATGCATAAGGGCTGGCATAATTTGCATTTTTCTGAGCTGAAAGAATCCTGTTCTTTTTATTGGCTGCTATTCTAAGAAAGAAAATGACTTTTTAAGCCAGTCTGAGTCTTTGAACCATTAGCATAAACATCTTTTGCCTTCTTTGATTTCCTCTTTCTATCCCCCATCTTACACAGTAACATGTAACTGTTACATCATTATCTGGATGATACTCAGGAAATGAGAGCTGGTGTGGTAGAGTAGACAGAACAGAGGCTACAGAGACAAAAGGCAGGTGAAAGTCCAGTTTACCTGCTCCCTCTGTCCTTGGCAAACCATGTGAAATAGTGATGGCTTTCACCACCATCCAGTTCTACCTAAATACTAGAGTTAGGGAGGTTCCTTTCTTTCCATATCATACCACCCCTCTGAGGATGACGGGTAAAACTATCAATCGTCCTAGCAATTGAAAAGGGGAGTGTCCATATAGGTCATTTTGTATGGAACTCAAAAAAAAGGTAACAAGGCAACGATTCTGTCAAAAGGTCTCGTCAGGTAGTCATGAAAGAAAAGTTTTGTGGTTCCTTAATACAGCTAACATGCAGGCTTCCCTTGGATGGCAATGGGGCATCATTGTCATTGGCTGGGTACTCACACACTCACTGGCTGTTTTTGGTCACAGACGATGTAGGAAAGTCCCTCAATGCTGACTTGACTCTCCAGGTGAGCTCCCAGGTGTGGTCCACACCCAGGAACACACCAACCTCCTCCATGGCCAAATCCTACCCACGTCTTTCCTACCCCCAGCCAGCACACTCTCACCTGGTATCTTAGCAAGTGGGATTCTTGAAAGGTTTTCTATCCCTTCCAACCCACTGTTACAACATTAACTCATATCCTGCCTCCTTCAGGGATCTTCCTTTTTTTATTTTCAAGAGTATTTCTTTTCTCAGCAAAATCAGGCTCTTACAGACATTAACAGATTCTTTCTCTTGCACTCCTGGTACAACAATCACAATTCATCTTGAGGTAAATGATGCCTCCTTGGTAACCTCCCTTCGAAGGAAGAGTCACATACAAAGAAGTGCAGAGGAGGAAAGCACAATCATTAATAGATACCTTTTCAAAGGTTACCCATGTGTGCATGTAAGTTCTCAGCCTTATTTACCCATCCTGAAGATGGAGATAATATTTACTTTTTCTATTTCATAGGATTGTTGTGACGGTCACAAGAGATAATGCATAAAGATATGTAAATGGAATCTTAGTCAGAGATTTGGTTCCTAAAGAACAAAATAAAAATCTTATATGGTTAAAAAAAATTTCTTAAGATTTTGTGCCTAAAACCTGCACCATCATTCTTAGGCACACTAAATGTGGTGAACCACTGAGCTAGATGAACAGAAAAAAACAAAAGAAAATCTATATGCAAATTTTCAGACATTCAAATCATTTTGTATTCAAGAAAACTAACAAACTCCAGAGAATGACTAGAAAATGGGCAGAGATTTTTAAATGTTCCCTTTTGCCTACCAGGTTTAGTCCATTCTAGTTAATGTTAAGCCACTATAATAGCAATAGATTCATTCTGGTCGTAAAGATTTAAGAAAACACTATCAACCCTTGCTTTCTATTGTGGTCATAAATATTAGAAGACACCATTGCAACACTTTGACACAATGTGCCAATACAGTATCAGGACACAGCTCAGAGACTGGGTGTGTTCCGAAAGCTCATCATCTTGAGCTGCTGGCAGGATTCTCTCAGTCTGGGCTACACCTCTCACTACATGAAGAGGTTGGCCCCAATCACTTAATGACTTCTTACTCTTAAAACCTAATTTTCTTCTACACTCAGACACCAATAACTCACTTCTCACTTAAATGCCAGATCAATGGTGACAGCTTAGAGGAGCTCCTCAGTGTGGACACAGCTGGCAGGCATTTTTCTCTAATCACAACCATCTGACACATAAGATCTATAGAGGGTTCTGGTGTCTTTTATCTGGAATGTTTTGAACGAATATAGGAGAGCTAGAGGTAAAACTTTCTGAGAGAGTCTAGCTAAAGCACTGGCTAGACCTGTTAAAACTGGAATTACCTCTTTCCATATTACTGGGAAAATACGGAAATGCATGCCCTACATTTAGCAATCACTGCCCACTATCATGCTATGTAAACAAACCCCATCTTGTACAAACCAGTGCTTTTATGTTACCTTAAATGGCACTAAAACTCGCTCACTGTGGATCTAGTGTCCCTTAGGAATACGGTTCCTCATATCTCGTAGCTCTAAATTTCACCTTAGTCAGTATAGGAAGGGTGTGAGCTCTGATTAGCAAGAAATAGGCACATTCCCAAAAATAAATGGCTAAAGGTTGAGTGATAGGGACAAGGAGGATAGATGTTGAGATAAAGGGACGAGAGATCTTTATAATAATGGAACTATTCTGTATCTTGATTGTAGTAATGGTTACACAAATCTACACATGCAATAAAATTGCATAGAACTTTACACACAATTGAGTGCTTATAAAACTAGTGGAATATGATAAAGTTCTTTGCATTGGACTAGTGTCCATTTCCTTGTTTTGATATTGTGTTATATATTATGCAAAATATTACCACCAAGGGTGAGCAGATGAAGGATACATGCAAACTAAATTCTAAATCCTAAAGACATTTATTTTTTGCCAATTAGTAGTCACAAATTGCTATATTCAATTAATTACTACAGTATCAGAAGCTATATGAACAGCCTTTTCTTTTTTTCAGCAGAAAAGTATTAGAACTTATCTTTTCTCACTTTTTTGCATAAAGGTATATAAAATGATGACTCGGATGGATTTATAACCTTAAAACTACATGATCTTGCTAAATCTTTCACAATTATGTGAAATGTAACTGTGAAATATAAAAGTACGTCCTGAAAGATGTCATGCTGAAGAGCAATTTAGACAGAAAAATGCAGAGCCTATTACAATAAAATTACTTTTCCACAAAGCACCACAGCAAACTAATACAGGAATTCAAATAGAGCAATAAAAATAATACGAGATCACTGTACCTTGTTATTTATCACAGCAGATATTTGTGTTTGCTATGAGGAAAATAATTGTGGGCAATGAAGAAAGTATGATCATGGCATTCATCTTCGTTAGTTCACTAAAAAAAGTATGCATTAAGTGCCTACGAAGTGCTGGAGGTACAGCAGTGATGGAGATATGAAATCTCTGCTCCCAGGGATCTCACAAGCTGATAGGTGAGACAAGAGGTGGATTTACTCCAAAGCTACTGAAGCAAATCTTCAGGCCCATTCACTTGGACAGGTGTTTTGGAGACACCTTGTACCTAATTTTGTACAGTAAGTCCTCCTTTAACATTGTCGATAGGTTCTTGGAAACTTAGACTTTAAACAAAATGACACACAACGAAAACAATTTTCCCAGAGGCTAATTGATATAAACAAGAGTTAAGCTCCTATGGCAAATTTCTGGTAAAAAAAAAAAAAAAAAAAAATCACCAAACTTCTAAATAAAGACCCAAAACACTTATAATATTAAACATTAAAATAAGCAGGATCCATACACACATTTAAGAAAGATTAATAAAAACAAGCAAGATAATTATTTGTCCACATATTCCAGTTCAAACTGCCTGTCTTGGCAGCTCAGGGTGCCGGGCGGGAACCCACCCTGGACAGGATCCGTCCCATCGCAGGGGGCGCTCACACACACAGCCACACTCACACTCACTCAGACTGAGTAGTTGCGGGCACACCAATGACCCTAACTTGCACAGCTCTGGGACGTGGGAGGAAATCAGAGGACCCAGAGTAACCCACACAGACACGGGGAGAATGTGCAAACTCCAGAGAGATAGTGGCCCCCGCCAGAAATCAATTGTTTTTTCTCATCAACATTATAAACAAATGACATTGAATGAAGCAACATTATTCCAGGATCTGCTGTACTCATCATTTCGAATTATTTTCTTTAAAATAACCAGTAAAATTGTATAAACTTCAGACCCCACAAAACCTGGATTTGCTCCTGGATTAGATAGATGGTGAACAAGTAAAGATATAAATAAGCCAGATAATTTCAGGTACTGACAAGCAAGCGCTCTACAGGACTGTGAGTAAGTTGATCTGATAGAGTGTGACGGGACTATTTTAAAATAGGAGATCAGGGAAGAATTCATGAACTGAGACCTAAGTGAAAATGCCTTAGATGAATTTGGAAGAACAATGACCAAAAATTTTTAAACATTATTTTGCATTGAGTTTATTTACATATTTAACAGGTAGTAAATAAAAATTCATTCTTGCAGTAAAATGATGTGAAATTTAGAGAGATTAATTATAACTGCAGAAGTTAAGCACTGCTCGTATTTCATTATCCACAGGTGTGCTCAGAATTCAGAACTCACAAAAATTGTGACTTGCAGACTTTACAATGAATACTTTTGTTTGTTTTAGTTATTTTTATTCTATGTCTCATGACTCTTACACAAACATTTGAATATTTAAAAACAAATACAAGTATATATATATACTTGTATATACTATATATATATACAAGTATATATATATGTGTGTATATATATATATACACACATATATATATGCACACACATATTTTTTGGTGAGACTATTTTAGCAAGCCCAGTAAGTTAAATCATTCTGAATTAAAATATAATGTGTGCTTATGTGTATGTAATTCTGGCTTTATAATTATTTTGACTATTTATTATTATCTACAGGAAAAATAAACAAAACAAATACTGAAAGTAAGGGGTAGAATTAATTTTCATATATCTTTAAATGGCTTTTATATCTTCTGTAAGTGGAATAATTAAGAAGTAGGAAGTAGTTGGGTTCTAAACACCATTTTTCAGCTCTCATAGCAATATAAAAATATCTATTACAGTAGTTTATAGTCATATTAATCAAGTAGGATTCTTTGTATCTTCTTATATTAAGAACTAGAGAAACCTTGCCTAAGTCAGTGGTCCTTTACCCCCCAGTTTTTCCTCTCTAAAATGTTTTTGTCCTGTGTATAATACCAACACCACTACAGCTATACTTCTCCCGAGTTCCACGTCCCCAAGTAAGCATTTATAAAGATATGTCTTACCTACTGCTACCTTCCAAATCAACACATTTCAAGGTGAGATTTGAACATATCTATGTTGCTAGAATTTATTAATCAAAATAACTTCCATCAGACTTACATCTGACTCCAAAATTGTGGTTTCCTTTGTAAAAATGAGAAGCATAATGAGGTGCAATGATGCCTACAAGAGTTGAAGAGGAGCAAAACATTTAAAAAAGGACTGAAAGAGAAAGATAAAGAGTTACAGGAAGAAAAGAAGAGAAAGAAGGAATAACAGGGAAACTGATCTCTGTAGGAAAGGAGAAGCTCAGGATTGAGAAGGCAGGTGCTGGAAGGCTTAGTTTGGCTTTTCTTGTGTTGGTGAGCTGCATTTCTACTCATTGTTAATCAAAGTAATTAACTTCACTGCTGGTGCCTCAAATTCATCTCTGAAGTCAATGGCAGTCTTGTGTCTTTTAATTTCCTTCCATACTACACACCATCCAATTTTCCACAGCCCCCTCTTGCAAAGCAATCAAGTCCCTAATCCACAATTCAACATCTGGACTCCTCTTGGTCTTTGAAAATTTCCAGGTCATAAAATCTTATCTGACTCTTAATAGGCAACTCTATGCTCCTTCTCTTCAAGGCATCTCACTTTAGTTAAAAGAACACTGCATTTTTTCATTAGTACTAATAGTGACATAGTATTTCCCCAGATACAATAATTATATGTTGGACATATACAACATATATGTTTGACAGAATACAATCTTTCCACAAGATAAACAATAGTGCAATAGCCATTACTCTCTCATCAGCAGATCTACAGTCTTTTATGTTTAGAAATACAATATAAAAATTCTAATTACTGTAACATTTTATAGCGTAATACTAAAATAGTCTATACATAATTATAGTATGTATACGTATGTATTATTTCAATATGTCAAGCCAGTTAAAAGTCGAAGTGTTGGTAATCGGACATTATTGACCTAGGGGCTCAGAGAAACAAGGTACTGCATGGCCAAATAGGAAAAATTAAATTACACAAAGAAAGAAAATTGTTGATTGGAGAAGTTAAGACAGATTTGGTGGTTATGGTATTAGGAGAGAAACAGAGAGAGAAAATCAGTTTAGCAAGTTAAGAGTTGAATGAACTTTTTGACCTTAGGAAAAATGCATTCTCCGCAAAGATAATGCCTTAAACTAAAAGCTACTGAAACAGTTGACTTGTTTTGTGTCATAGAGCCAAACCTTTGTTGGTCCTCTAGTCCCTGTTATGCAAGGTGTGGCCTGCAGACCAGCAGCACCAGCCTCACATGGGAGCTCATGAGAAATGAGGAATCTTGGGCTCCACTCCATACTTACTGGATCAGAACTAGTACTTAACAAGATCCCCAGATGATTTTTATGGACGTTAAAGTTTGAGAAACACTGTTTGATCCTACAATCTCAATGATAACCACACCTGTACCTGTATTGCTGTGCTGTGAATGTATTTGGAACATTGAGATCTGTTACATTGTTGATTTCTGGTAGCCACTGAATAGAAATTATTTTTATAACATAATTTAGAAATATTAAAATTAAATAATTTTTATAGAACTGATATATAATAAATAGACCATGGAGACCATGACAAAAGTCATTTATTAAGTAACTTGTGTATCTAAAACATTGAGATCAGAAAGATAAAGAATAGGAAAAATAAAACCTTTGTTTCAAAAATAATTTCCGGATCTTGATAAGAAACTACTACTATTAATAGCAAAGGTGCTGACATTTTCAGATAGAAAGGTGAATTCTGAGCTCCTAAAGACACCTATGAACAATGACAATATAATTATTATGCACTTAAATGTCAAAAGATTAACCTTTGAGTTTCTACAGCAGTGATTATCTAATTATCAAGCACTATTTATGATGTGTTAGACAGTAGCTACATCAATTCCAAACCCAGTCCTTCTAGCTCCTTCCTAGATGATTCCATATGTTTTAGTAGATTTCATTGTTTTTTTTCTTATTCCTATCTAAATAATCTCTAAAAGCTATTAATCTACTGTATGCTACAAATGTTAACAGCAAGCCAACAGAAATAAAAACCAATATAGTAAAATGATGTAGCCACTATAGAAAACAGTATGACAGTTCCTCACAATATTAAAGATAGAATTACTATTTGATCCACTTCTGAGTATATACTCAAAAGAATTGAAAGCAAGTCTTAAATAGCTATTTGCACACCCATGTTCTTAGCAGCATTATCCACCATAGTCAAAAAGCGGAAGCAACCCAAGTGTCCACCAGCCAATGGATGGATAGATAGACAAGAGGTAGCATATGCATACAACGGAATGTTATTCAGCTTTAAAAAGGAAAAAATTCTGTCAAATGCTACAACATAGATGAAACTTGAGGACGTTATGCTAAATGAAATAGGCCAGTCACAGAAAGATAGAGACTGTATGATTCCACTTATATGAGTTAAGCAGAGTAGTCAAATTCATAGACACAGAAAGTAGATTGGTGGTGGCCAGGAGCTGTGGAGAGTAGGAAATGGGGAGTTGATGTTGAATGGATTTGGAGTCTCAGTACTGCAAGATAAAGAACGTTCTAAATATTGGTTGCACAACAATGTGTATGTAGTTAACACTACTGAACTGCACACTTAAAAAGAGTTAACATGGTCAATTTTATGTTACATGTATTTTACCACAATTATTTTTTTAATTTTAAAGGGGAAAATAAACCAATGCAGAAGGACATACGGGGGGAAGGGGAGTGCTGCAGCATCATTCACACCGGTAAACACTAGAAGTAAAGTGAATGTTACCACTAGGAGAATGGCTGGTAATTTCTGACACATCCATGCTATGGCATTAAAAAAGTGCTCTCTAATCAAAGAAGGTTGGCATTCATAATATTAATAATATGAAGATATTAACTTAAGGTCAATTAGTTGATTTGAAAGTATTTCTACCAGGTATAACTGAGTGAGGAAACTAAGATGAGAGAATTGTGCATATATGATATATGATCACATTTTGAAAAGTAATAATAATAATAATTATTAGAATAGTCACTGACATTACTGAACACTCATTTTATACTAGGTACTTTTCTAAGTACATGGTGTGAAATAATGCACTTAATTTTTACAACATCCCTATTAGCCCACTTTACAAACAGGGAAACTGAGTAACTGAGAGATTAGAAAGTTTCTCCAGCGTAACACAGTAAGAGCCAGAGCCCCGGCACAAGTCCAAGAAGTTGCCCTGCAGAAGCTTGCCTTTAAGTGTGTGTGTGTGTGTGTGTGTGTGTGTGTGTGTGTGTCTTCATATATGATTCCAGATGACATATACAGAATAGTATGGAATAGATTGATATGTATTCTCTGGACTAGAGACAGGGATGCTAATGTGGCTGAAAAGGCAAGGAAATTAAAGGAGTGAAGTAGGAAAAAAAGGGAGAAAACCAAAAGCATAAATGATATGACCATACTGTGCATTTTATGTAATATCATCTATGTGTAAGAGCAAACATTGAAGCTCAAAAAAAGGGCAGTGACAAATTTATTCTTGAGAATAACTTTTTTTTTTGGCTTTTTGAAACCTCAGTGATGCTATTTCTTTTCTTTTTTTTTTTTTAAAGAAAGGAATTAACAATTTATTTTAAAAAACTGAGGCAAATCTCCTGGCTTATAAAGTTTGTTCAGCTACAATATTGTTTCTGAAATGAGAATTAGCTGGCATACAATTCATACAAAGGTGAATTATGTCAGTATAATATCAAAATTACATTAGTATATGCATGTTTTCTTCCGAAAATGTTACTGTTTTTTGCATCACAGCCAGCGTGTACACAGGACACTAGCACAGTGAAGCGCAGCAGGGATGAAGGAGAACAACTCTGAACATGATGTCCAGGGTCTCCCATCCTTCGTTAGGGTCTGTCAGGTGATCCATCTTGGAAGTGATTACATGTTTCTCCCCAATTTTTATACAGTTTCCCTTTCCATTCTTTTTTTTTCCAGAGTATTATGGGGGTACAAACACTTTGGTTACAGATATTGCATCTGCATCACTGAGTCAGAGCTACAAGCGTGCCCATCCCCCAGACTGCCAGGTTTGGTTGATTCTCGGCAATGCTAGTTCTGAAAATGAAATTTGAAATTTTCAGGCAACGTCAAAGATTTCTATAATTGCATTTATTTTGTATATTTCAATAAGTCAATGGAAATCAAATATCTGTGACATTTTATATATGCCTTTTATCTTGTTTTGAAAAGTCTGAGATTAGTTATACCAATGGTTAAGAAATAAATATCAAATATGAATCCATGACCTGTAGAACAGTAATAGGTGTTTTGAGAGCAGAAAAATATGCTTCATAGTCAAGCCAGTATGGAAGACACAGGGATAAAGCAAATTAAACAGATTTTTTTTTTCAGCGCATTTACCATGCTAATGTTTATTGCAAATCTCCAAAAGGGACTAACGTTTGCATCATTTTCCAACCTTCTTTGATTAGTGAACACTTTTTTTTTTTTAAGCCATGCCTATTAAACATTTGTCAAAAAAAATGATTCTACACGGAAGAGTCTAGGAGCCACTTAAATACAATATCTTTTCTTCAAAACAGCCAGAAATCCCTTCCGGAAGGAGGCAATGGTATGAATAAATAGAGAAATACAGAGAAGTTTCGCTTTTCCTTTTTTGCAGTTAACCAAATTATGTTCTCATATTTGATATCTTATCATGCACAATATATTAATACCAAAAAACCAAATATGAGCTCAGCCAAGTGTTCCATCTATCTTTTTGAAAATATCTTATTATGTTTGCTCACATAACAAGTCACTTATCGACCCATTATTTATCATAATACCTGATTTTCATCTGTGAGTTTCATATTATTTACAAACTCATCTGTCTAAAGCTATTTTTATGTTAATGTCAATTTTATGTCCTTTCACTATGTTGAAAGCGTTGGTATCGAATCTTAACACATCAAAGTAATGGAAAAGCCCCAAAATAAATCAACTAAGACCCCTACGGAATACTGCTCTCAGCCAATCCTTACCACTTAGGCAGTAATCAATATTAAAACTTAGATGAGATTTACTCAATACCTATGTTAAAAGTGGTATGTAAGGGCCATATGAATACTAAAACAAATAACACTTTATATTCCCCTCCAGGTGTTTATAAGGGAATCAGAAAATCTATAGTGTTTGAAATATGTTTAAGGGAATAGAAATAAAAAGAAAGAAGAAAGATCTTGTCACCTGGCCAAAGGGATAATTTCTGCTAATGAGCTGCCTTTTTTAGAGGCTTGACAAACATTTAATTGAAAAGGCCCTTACTGCTGTACTTCCTAAAGACTAAAGCTCGCTTTTAAGACTGTCAGGATATTCCTGCTCTTTGAACTTCATTAGGTTTTCTTGAGGATCCAAATGGTTTCAATGTGTCCCCTCCAAAATTCATGTTGAAACTTAATCCCCATTGTGGTAGTATTAAGAGGTAGGAGCTTTAAGATGGTATTAAGCCATGAGCGCTCCATCCTCATGAATGGATTAGATTCTTTATAAAACAGCTTGAGGTTAAAGGGAGGACTCTCTTGCCCTTTTACTTTCCACCATGTGAGGACACAGCAACCTGGCCCGATCTTGGAAGCTGAGAGCAGCCCTCACCAGACACCCACATTGGCACCTTGATCTTGGCCTTCCAACCTCCAGAACTATAAGAAATAAATTTCTCTTCTTTATAAATTACCTAGTCTAAAGTATTTTGTTCTAACAGCACAAAAGAACTAAAACAAATGAGAAAACGGATATGAAAGAACTTTGAAGATTTCTCAAACATATTTAACAAGATAAATTTATCATTAAACCTGAAGATAATGCTTTTGCTGCACAATTTGTAGGAATGAACAGGGTTCAATGACAGAGATTCCTACTTGTCCATCAAAATCTGTCCTTCTGTCTTCTGGGCACGTGACTGCCAAGCCTCATTTACAGTTAAGTTTGGCCACGTGTCCTCTCTCAGACCGAGTTCCACTCTTGGGCCTAGGCTGCAATTTCATGGACAGTTCCCTTCCGCACTCTCTTCTTAGTGCCAACTAAAGCCTTTGCAACCAAGTTTCCCTCATGAAAATGATAACAAGAGGGCAATGGAATAATCTGATTGCAACAAATCTACATCCCTGGATAAGTAACAGTGTCAAGCAGAGCTACCCGCCAATCTGGAAAACTCTATCAGTCTGTTAAGTGGGAAATATATAAATGTGAATTATTGAATTACACTATACAGAAAGAATTTCACTACCTGAGTTGAAGTCCCAGGTTTGCTACTGCCTCACTGGGTAATCTCAGATGAGTGGTCATTTTCTAATATCTAAAATGAGAGTGTCTGGCTAGATCAGTGTTTTAACAACTGTGCTTCACAGATCCCCAATGCTCACATTTTTTTAATTATTTCAGAGGGTACTTTTGGTGGAAGAGGAAAGGATGGGGGCCAGTGGAGTGAGAAGGCATAAGAATCATCAGAATGTTGATTTACAGACCCCAGTTTTTCTCCCTCATCAACCAATGCAACCCTCTGCTTTATATACCAAACATCCAAGAAGGTATCTGAATAAAGACATCTGCAATTAAAAGTATTTGTCAAAAACCACCAAGCTGTAAAATTACCAAGATGCATTTACATTCTGCAAGTCTATGTTTGCAGGTGTTTAGTTTCTTGGTCACGATGACAGCTATTTCTCTGAAACAACTATGCACTTTTACTCAATTGCACTTGTGACCAGTGACACATATTTCATAAGTGACCTGGCAAAGTTAGTCATAGAGCCCATTGTAATGAAATGTAATTTTCTTTATGAAAATTAACTAGGCTATCCAGGGAGCTAAGATATGATCTTGACCTCATTAATTTTGTAATTGAATCAACTTACCAAAAAAAAGTAGTAAGAAATATCTTGCTGTATTTAATGATTTCATTCATATCCATTCGGTGCTGTTTCAATTTGTTTTGGCAGAATTCTGGAAAATAAGTAACAAAACTAATTGTTTCATGATATATTAATGTCTCTTAAACTCAATACCCCAGCCCATATCCCTTGTAAAGGTGTCCATTCTTTATGTCGTTCTGTCATATTGGAAGCCACTCTTTTGATTCATGGGCAATCAAAATCCAATCTGCCTGGATTCTCCAGGGTTACATTGAAGAGTTATCATTTCTTGGCCGGGCGCAGTGGCTCACGCCTGTAATCCTAGCACTCTGGGAGGCCGAGGCAGGAGGATCACTCAAGGTTAGGAATTCTAGACTAGCAAGAGCAAGACTCCATCTCTACTAAAAATAGAAAGAAATGATCTGGACAGTGAAAAATATATATAGAAAAAAAAATTAGCCGGGCATGGTGGCACATGCCTGTAGTCCCAGCTACTCAGGAGGCTGAGGCAGAAGGATTGCTTAAGCCCAGGAATTTGAGGTTGCTGTGAGCTTGACGCCAGGGCACTCTAGCCCGGGCAACAGAGTGAGACTCTGTCTCAAAAAAAAAAAAAAGAGTTATCATTTCTTGGTGGATCAAACTTCATTCCTTTAGATTATATAATTTATCACTCATAAATTTCTATCTAAGATTTAAATCATTAACACTCATTATACCATTATACCACTACCTGAATTGAGCTAATCTTATTTTTAACAATTTCTCTATATTCACTGTCTCTGTAGACATGTTCAATTATCCTTCTAGAGTTTTATTTATCAAAAATCTAAACCATCCCTGACATGGAATATATATTAAAAATAATAGCTGCAACCTCCAAAGTACTCAAAGCTAATGCCATGGGATTTAGCCCATAAAAATATATTCTTTTCCATCAAATCATTATTATTAAAAGGCATAATAAATATACATACAAAAAGTAATGGTATTTACTTATTTTGTGACTACAGATATCATGGAATTTCTTGTTCTGTTCATGGTACATGCATTGCATGGGTGGGCATTGCTTTCTGCTACAAGTATCAGAAATGTCTATTAACAATGGATTGAGACAAGTTTGTTTTTTTGTTTTTCATGAAGCCAGAATTGTGAAGGTAACAGCTGTAACCTTGATTCAGCAGCTCCTTGAGGTCAGAAATGGCTTCTCTGGGCCTATGGCATTTCCATCCTGGGCAATGATATTAACAGGATGGGTCAACCCAGGCATAACATCCAAGTTCAAAATGGAAAAGGAGCCAGGGGGAGTGTCAGTGACAGTCACATCTGATCATTTTACCAGGAAAGTTTCAGCTTTCTCATGATGTTACCAGCAGATTTCCACGTGTCACTTTTGGAAGAAGAAATGTTACAGGACCAGCCCTGGGAGTGAAAACTCGGCAAGATGAGTGACTACTTTAGCTTCCATATTCTGTTTCCCACCCACGTTCACCATTACAGCACCAGATAGACAACGCATCATCAGTCGGAATTTGACGCTTAAGACATTTGTCTTCAGTGCATCTGTAAAAATGTCTTATTTCTACCCTGACCGTTTCCATTATTACCATGAACTTTCAGAATCTCTGTGGCAGGCAGAATTCTAGGTGACCCACCTACCATCCCTCCCGTGATGCCTACTCCAGATGTCTGCCCCTCCCTTGTGGGTGGGCAGACCCCAGGAACCTGATGGGCTTTCGCAGACCTGATTAGGTTACAAATCTGTGAACCAGTAAGCATACTGGGAGGTAACCGGCTGGGTTTAATCCCATCCTCTGAGCCCTTTATAAGCGACTGAACCTCCCCGGGATCACAGAACATCTCCAGACCAACAGCCAGGAAGGACGGGCTGGCCTGGGTCTCACAACCCTTCGTTCTCCAGCTTGGCCACCAACCTGAGTCAGCTTGTGACCAGTCCCTTCCCTAGTCAAGGCAACCTCCACGCAGCGAGGCTCACCCTGAACGTCCCCGATGCAGGGGAGACGGTCCTGCAGGGTCAAAGTGACTCTCGGCAGAGGCGGCGGTCACCTGGAGCATGGGGACCTCTGAGCCGCAGACTGTGAGCTGGTAAGTCTGGGTAGGGTGTGAGGAGGCCCGTTGTGGGGGAATGTCTTCTACATGGATGGCCACTAACAGACCGAATTGTGTCACAGCCGCGCCGCGCTCGTCCTCCGACGCCAGCGCCATCTCCAGCGCGCCCTGCTCGGCCGGGGAGAAGGAGCCACGGCGCGGACCGAGCAGACCGCGCGCGCCACCGCCGCCGCCGCCGCCGGGGGCACAGCGCCCAGGAAGCCGCCGGCCGCCCGGGCCTCCTGCAAGAGGGCGCCCCCTCTGGGCGGGATGAAGAAGCCCCACCGCCACAGGCCGGGCACCGTGGCGCTCCGCGAAACCCGAAAGTTCCAAAAATCCGCGGAGCTTCTCATTCGCAAGCGGCCCTTCCAGCGCCTGGTGCGGGGAATCGCCCGGGCCGTCCGCGCAGACCTGCGCGTCCAGAGCGCCGCTGCGGGCGCTGTGCAGGAGGCCGGCGAGGCCTACCTGGCTGGGCTTTTTGAGGACACCAAACGGTGCTGTCTCCACGCCAAGCGTGTCACCGTCATGCCTAAAGACATGCAGCTGGCGCGCCACATTCGCGGGGAGAGTGCTTAAGATTTTATGTGCATAAAAACATCTCACTCTCAAAAGTGTTTTTTTTTTCTCCTTTACCTGTTATTGGTAGTTCTGAATCGTTAGATGTTTTGTTTTGTTTCCACGGGGTCCAAAGTTACCTAAGCCTAGGATTTGGCTGGGAAATTAAGGGACAGAAATTAGGTCCTGGCAGTTTTTCTGGTTTTTTCCCTTTTTCTATGTGAACTTTTAATATAGTTTAAGGGATGTAAAGTATTTATGCAGGGTCCAAATGTCTCAGAACAAATTTCAGCAGTTCAACTTCATAACTACTGTAAATAAATCTGTTCATTTCTTTTTTTGGACAATACTAGCACTTGTACTTTTAAAACCAAATAAATTTCTTACTGATGGCGACTAAGTGGTGTTTGTGCATTGTATCAAACAGTAGATTGCATTCATGCATTTGAGTTACCCTACATGCAATCCATGCTTCCAATGTTCTCAGTTTGCTATTAAAATATATTAAGCTATATTTAAAAACTATATTCTCAATCCACAAGTTACTTCATTAAAACTGTGTATGTGTATGTGGACGGGGGAGAAAGGGTGCTATGCCCAGTTGCTGCTAAACAGCACAAACCTAGTTGCAAGGGTGACCTTAAAACCTTTCAAAGGTTCACATTGTAGATCCATAATCAGACCACTAGGGTCCAGGGTCCACAGTGCAGCCACGGACCAGGTCTACGCACCACCCATGGACACGGGTGGGCAGACAAATGTGTCTTGTGAGACACCCACTTGACTCGGGCCTGGGACCACCAACAAGGGTGGAATCCTAAAGACCCAGATAGGAACTTGGAAGAACCTACAGATCAAGGAGAGCCCTGCAGACAAAGGATGGAAAATATTAATAGATAACCAAACAAAAGAAAGAGATGAGGCAGATCCTGGATGCAAAGGAGGTTCAGAAAATGACATTCCTGCTTGAGGCATGTTTCTGTGTCTTCCTAGTTGTAAGAAGAAACGTGCATGGCCCTTGAGCCTTCTGTGGGGCAGGGAGCTGCTGTCAGAGACAGAAACCCCTTCTGAGAGACTCTGATGGTTTCACACTGAAGCCTGAAGTTGCCATGACTCAGGACTTTGCTTATATTTGGGTTTAATTCTCCAGTCATTCTCAGGTGATAGTTCATCTTTGCTGTTAAGTTAGGGGAAATACAAGCATTATTGATGAGATTATGGCCTTCTCACACATACAACTACTTTGGTGAAAATGCAATGAAATTAACAGCCTTTAAATTTCCCAATACTTTTCCAGTAAAACAGCTAAACATGGTATGTCCAGGTGAAATAGTAACAGGTATAATTCAGCCTTTTCTGTATTCTTTTAGAAATTGAGGAAGTTCAACTAGCAACTAAGCAAACACACTCTTTCAATTTAAGTGGTTTCATTTTTTTTTAACTAAGTTGCAGGAGGTCCTAATGAGTTGGCAGTTCACAGGTCATTACAAGTAATTTTTGAAAGTAAATCTCTGTACTTTTGGGAGTATGATTCAGAAGAAATTTGAATAATTGAGTGGCCATGTTTTGACAAAACAAGAGTTTTCAGCTCTTACATCTTTAAAAACAAACTAATAAAAACAATGGGCCGGGCGTGGTGGCTCACGCCTGTAATCCTAGCACTCTGGGAGGCCGAGGTGGGCAGATTGTTTGAGCTCAGGAGTTCGAGACCAGCCTGAGCAAGAGCGAGACCCCGTCTCCACTAAAAATAGAAAGAAATTATATGGACAACTAAGAATATATACAGAAAAAAATTAACTGGGCATGGTGGCGCATGCCTGTAAGTCCCATCTACTCGGGAGGCTGAGGCAGAAGGTTGCTTGAGCCTGGGAATTTGAGGTTGCTGTGAGTTAGGCTGATGCCACGGCACTCTAGCCTGGGCAACAGAGTGAAACTCTGTCTCAAAAAAAAAAAAAAAGTTAAAAAAAAAAACAATGAAAAACATAACATGGAATCTTATCTCTCATTTTAGCCTAAAGTGGCATGCTTTCTTGGATATGTGACATACTAAGTAAGAAAAAAACAACCTTATCTATCTTATTAATAGGTTTACAACAAAATATTACTTAAAAAGACTACTAGACGTGTCTTGATATTCCTGGACTTGGCGCTAACTTGAAATTTTATGACTCTTCTCTCCAATATTCAGGTTACTTAGGAAACTGTTATATAGGATTGGACTTGGTTCATTTTGTGAGAGCCTTGCCCCCTTCTGCACTGTACATGAAGACTTTGCACTCTGCTGTGTACCCTCTTCTGTAGAAAACATAAATGCATCAGTTTATCGTTTAAACTTGTCTAGTTTGGGTACAACTTTTTGTTTAGTTGCCACTGATCTTTGTACTTTTGAAGATAAGACCCTAGATAATATGTCCTTGGGAATAGTGGAAGTACATTGCTTAAACTTGAGCACATGCTCACTGCCCTTTGGGGGAAAGGTGTGCAGGGAGGATGTCAAGCTTATCCAAGAGTGATACTGAACTATTGAAAACAGCAGTCAAGTGCTGTCTCTTTATTTGTTAGGCATTCTGTCACCTGAATAGCACCAACCAGAGACCACATTTTCCTATAAGTATCCAAACATGTATCATGACATAGACTTTAAGAATGGTAATGAAGCTCCAGGGGAAATACATTATTAATAGCATATGATATAACCATCTATGAAAGCTATCAAAGATTTCTCCTGGAAAGGTACCAGTTTCTATAGATTCCCTTTTCAAGAACTGTGGCTGTATGATATCACATATTGAGAGGGTTTAGAATGTGTAAAGATTCTGAACCTTCTCAGCTAATCTGTTTTTCCCCTCTGTGAAAACCATGCCGTGGCCCTGCTCCCAAGCTGACCTCTGAGACCTTGATGGGAACCTGCTTCTGTCCTCAGTGGTTCAGGTTTACTCAGACCCCACTGAAACCACTGAGTTCTGCGGAGGGCCAGAAACCTTCTGAGCTGCCTGTCCAGTCACCACTGTCACTGCTCTCTGCAGATGCTGATCTCAGCCCTTCTGAGAGCCTATAATGGTTTCACACTGAAGCCTGAAGTTGCTATGGGCTGCCTGGGTCAGGTTCTCTTTTCCTCCAGTATTCAGAGAGCCACAGACATGCCACGGCTTCCAGAACACAATTTCTGCGATTCCCCACTGCACCTGCTAAAGAAATGAGCTAAGAGTAATATAAAGATCGGGAGATATTAAGTCCCTTTATGAGGCTCAGAATCTTATTTCTTTTAATTACTCAATCACTTTAATTCCTGAGAGAGCCGTCCCACCTGGTATAACTTGTTATTACTCCTTTACGTAGGAAGTTGGTAAAATAAAACGGGAGTTAAACAATGTCAGACTGTGGTGGTGTGACATAGCATTTGCCCATTCTCAGTGTAGTTCAGAAACTTCTGTAATACTCACTTGAACAATAATAGAATCAACGTATGGTAAGTCCTATTTTATGAGCAAAACCTGAGTGTAAGAAGAAATAAAACAACATTTTGTGTGGGGGTATGTTTGGCTTCAGGAAGAAAAACTGGGTTATTCTCCACTCAACTTGAGAGCTGAACTGTGAGGGGTTTAGAGCCTTTCTGCCTGTACCCTGTGATTTAGGCGGCACACGGCAAAGGTAAACAGGCTGAAATAGCACTATGGATATCTGCAAGCTGAGCTGTCAATGTTCAGAGTGATGTGATAATGAACATCAACTCTTTATTATTTAAAAAAAGCACTTTTTTCTATAATAAAAGTAGAGTCTACACAAGTAAAGTATATGTAATAACTTCATGATTCTTAATGAACCTACTTTGCCCCATATTTTAATAATTTGTTTTCCTATTTTGCTGTGCTCAGGTTTGATTTTCTGAATGTATCCTCAGTTGAATGAAAAAAATTTAGGAACACTCTAAAATAACGACTTGAAATAAATTTCGGAGCCTATGGAAAAACTGGAACTATCACAGAGTATAGCAAACGTGAACTATCAATAGGCTCTCTCTGTCTGCATCTTTTAAACTGCACAGATGATCATTACAAATGGCTGTTTGCAGAAAGGTGGCTTTTGGGATCCCGTTTTTCTCACTCTAGTCTTTTATGAGGCTCAGAAACTATGTTACCATTCTAATACTGTAAAAGATCACTCACCGACATAAAACCCAATTGGCAGGTATATAAAAACAGTCACTTTAGAAGAAAAAATGCTTTGTAATTTTATTTTTATTTTTACAGGTTGGAAAATAATTTAGATGACTCACAAAAATGCATAGGAGAATATAAAATATGTACAAGAATAACAATTCCAGTGCCCTTGCTCAGTACATGGCCTTGAGGATAAATATCACAAGGGAAGTTTCTAGATGCCTCACCTGCTTAAACCCAGATGTATTAATAGCATAAAACTTAAGACACAGCAACCACAGGTTTCAATGTGAAAACATCATAGTCTCTTGGAAGAGGTTTCTCTGTGTGAAAGCAGCTCCCTGCCCATAGGATCCTCAAGGCTCGTGGACCTTTCGTCTGCTAAGTAGGAAGAAACAGGAATATGGCTGAATGTGCCCTAAAAGGGTCAAATTTTTAGTCAAAGTGATTCTAAAACAGGCTGCTGCCTACATCTAGGTGAAGCCAATGTCAGGGTTTGAGAAAGATGTCAGAGTGGTGGGTAGATCCAGGGTGGACTGAGATATAGAAGTTCCAGGGCACACAGTGTGGGAAGACCAGAACCAGTACTTCCCCCTGCATGATCCGATCTTTCTATGCAGGCTTGCACCTAGAAGAACACTTTTTTTGTACCTGGTGTTGGGGAAGTGGCTCTTGGACTTAAACATCCACACAGCCTCCCTCAAATGATGGGTTGCAGTGGGGGAGTTTCTCCCCACGTCTCCAACACATCCAAGGCTGCTTCCACCACCTCCCCGACCAAGACTGTGGCCATGTTTTTGGTGATGGACTGTATCAGACTTCTAATGGGTGCCTCCAGGAAAGCTGACCAGCAACACAGATCATAGCTGACCAGCTGTCCCTCAGACAAGGATGACAGCAGGATCATCATCTTCCAAATTTCCTCTGCATCCACAGTTGGCCTCTTCTCTTTCTTTCTCCTCTCGTAAGTATTTTCAGTCTTTTGTCTGCAGGAGGATGTGTCTTTCCTATCAACTGCTGTTAAGTTTGAGACATCCTGACTCCTGAGCTCTACTTTCTGATCTGCAGGTTCTTCCAATTTTCCATCTGGGTCCTCAAGGATTCCATTGGTGGTGGTGGCCATCTTGCCAGCCACACCTGTCTGCCTACCTGTTTGTGCTGGTGAGGTGCAAGTCTGGTGCATGGCAGCACTGCAGAGACGGGAGCTTGGGCTGGGATAGTTTGGTAACAGATCTACCATGAGAATGTTTGAAAGATTTTAGCTGTCACACTGGCTGCTGAGGTTGTGCACACCATAATTTAGCAACAACTGGACACAGCTCCCTCTCCCCCCTCCCACACACAAACACACACACAGTTTTCTGCCTTCCACAATATGAAGAAACTTGTGGATAGAGAGTATATTCATTTTAGATCGATGTAGAAGACATTCCCACACATGGAACGTCTTCAAACCCAACCCCAGACTTACCAGCTCACAGGTCCACAGCTCAGAGGTCTGCTGCTTGGAGTGACCGACCGCCTCCTCCACTCTCAATCATACCAGGGACATTTAAAGGTTTCAGCTGCCTGGAGGTTGCCTCAACTAGGCAGGGATCTGGAGGCAAGCTGATTCTGATTGGTGGCCAAATTGGATGCCTAAGGGTTGTGAGAACAAGGCCCACCTGTCTTTTCTGGTTTTGGTCTGGGGATGCTGTCAGCTGCACTTAGGTCTGAGAAGTGGGGTTCCCCTGGTCTATGCTGCCAACAGTGGGGAATCTCCCTCCCAGGCCATCTCTTCCTGGCTGGGCAATGTCTATGACCTCAAGGAAGTTCAGTCCCTTATGCAAAGCTCAGATGATCGGATCAGACCCATCCAGTTAACTTCCATTGGATTTACTGGTTTGCATGATTGCTGACCTAATCAGCGACTTGAAATCCGATAAAATTCCATGAGTTTCACCCATACATCGGGAGGGGCAGATACAAGGTTTGTCTCTCCGGGAGGGAAAATGTGTATGACATTTCAGAATTCTGTCTGCCTCAGAGATTCTGAAAGTTTACATTTCATGATAATAAGAGAAAATTTCACAGTAAAAATGAGACATTTTATAAAGTTGCATATTAGAAAACTTAAATGTCTGCCAAAAACCACAAATGGTAAGTGCTTTATCAGGTACTCTGAGTATGAACTGGGGTGGTGAGGGGAACATGGAAATATTTATTTCAGTTTTTACCATGTATGTATACATCTGTTGCAGAGAAGCTCAAAAAAGAGATCAATAAAATTATTTCAAGTATAAAAATATATATCACATTTGGAAAAAATTATGTTGGAGAAAAGGCATAAAAAGTAGGTCAGAAGATAAAGTAGACACAAAAATATCTGATTTTAAAGAGCTTTTTCTGTATTTACAAATATTTGGTAGTAGATATGAAATTACTATGTTGTTGGAATTACATTGAAGATATTTAAAAGAATGGTATAACTATTTTATTTTTAAATAACAAAATTTATAATATGCTAAGCATCCTTTGCAAGAATTTAGACTTGTAATGAAAACCTTTAAATCTACATATGTGAAGGATATAAAAATTTTTTAATTCTTAAGGATTGAAGACCATTGCCCTCCACACTTTATGCCATTAATTATTAAACTGAGACTTATTCAACTTTGCAGTTTAATCAATTAGTATAAATATTAAATTTAGAATGAGTCAAATACTAAGCAACTTGCCTTCTGGGCATTTCTTCCCTAATTTTGATTTTACTTATGCAAAATCAAAGATCCTAAAAGAACCTAAGAATGTGGCAGCACCTCTCTGCATATGCAAATGTAGGTCTGTACTTGAATCAAATAACTGAAGCTTTATTTTAATGGGTCTTCTTTTTTTATTGTATTGGCCTCTAATTAACATTGCATTAAGTATTAAAGAACCTAGATTTTAATATTTCAAAGTGAAAATTGGTCAGTGTTTGATAAGGGCTTCTTTGACTTGCCTTCTGGTATTTTAGTAAATGCCGCATACAATAGCAAGAGCTAGGACTCATGTGACAATTATATTTAACAAAATTTCATTTAATATTGAAATTACTGAATATTTTATTTGCTATAAAATTAAGGATAATGTAATTACTCGAATTGCTGGAATTGGGGGAATAGGATTAACACTGAGAATAATAGTGTGATAGTCTTCAAAATCTATAGCTTAAAATCAAATTTTTAATACTCAGAATATTCAATGTCCTGAAGATTTATCAGGCTTTGATACTATATAAACAATTTTACTTAACAAACATGAGGGGGAACAGATTTTTTACAAGACCACCTGTGAAATTCATACATAATCCAAAACCTTCACTTCCCTTTCTCCAGCAAGACATATTTACTATTCTCCATGCAAGAAATGCAGGCTCACACAGGGCCTTCCTATCTCAGCATTTACTATCATTAGAGGCATGATCGGCAGATTATAAGCAGAAACTGCAAGTCAAAGGATAAGAAACACCCATAAATTGAAAATTAACCCCAGAAATAAAACAAACACAGATACATAAGCTTTTGATAGAAATCAATTATAGTATACACTTCTCTCTCACTATACTCTAAGGAAAGACTGGATTTGTCTAAGTTTGTTATATTCCTAATTTTTCTCTAAAATCTATGGTTTTTTTTTTACTTCCAGGCTAGAGAAAGGCCTAAATTAATTATTTCTAAAATGAAGTGAGGATGAGGAGGATATACCCAAGGAAGTGCACAAGAAAAGGCATAAAGAAAAAATATTGATATTTCTATTCATTTTTATTTAAAAAGATGGAATTAAAAAGTTAATTAATATTTAATATACAAAATGACTATTGGCCAGGCGTGATGGCTCACGCCTGTAATCCTAGCACTCTGGGAGGCCGAGGCAGGAGGATCGCTTGAGGTCAGGAGTTTGAGACCAGCCTGAGCAAGAGCGAGACCCCGTCTCTACTAAAAATAGAAAGAAATTATATGGACAGCTAAAAATATATATACAGAAAAATTAGCCAGGCATGGTGGCACATGCCTGTAGTCCCAGCTACTCGGGAGGCTGAGGCAGAAGGATCTCTTGAGCCCAGGAGTTTGAGGTTGCTGTGAGCAAGGCTGATGCCATGGCACTCTAGCCCAGGCAACAGAGGGAGACTCTGTCTCAAAAAAAAAAAAAAAAAAATGACTATAGGACATGAATAAAGCTTATAAATAACAAGATACATGTTGCCTTATTCAAAAATATTTTACTGATAAGATACATGGTTTTAAAAAGTGGGACGTGGCTCCTAGAGTAACTTTTCAAAAATAAAAACCTAAAAGATGTTAGTAACATGAGGTATCATTCTTTCCTGCATAGATTAGGTAGTCTTTCATATAAACTATCATGGAGAGGGGACAAACAGCTCATATTTTATAGTGCTCCGGAGAAAAATTCCAGGCACTTTGTACTATATAACACATTTAGCTGCTTTCTAAGCCTCAGTGTTGGGATAATTTTTGAATTGCTTCAAAAAGATAAAAGCTCCCAACCTTTTTTTTTACTAAAAAAAATGGCATCATCCTTCATCCCATTACTAAAATTTTTGCTCTGAAATCTGTAATTTTTTAAACATTTCTTCCTTTTCTGTCCCATTGACAATTAAAACTAAAAAAAGAAAAAAATAAATGGAACTTAATTAAACTAAGATGTTTCTGCATGACAAAGGAAATGACCAACAGAGTAAACAGACAACCTAAAGAAAGGGAGAAAATATTTGCAAACTATACATCTGACAAAGGCTAATATCCAGAATCTACAAAGAATTCAAACAAATCAGCAAGAAAAAAGCAAATAACCCCATCAAAAAGTGAGCAAAAGATATCAGCAGATTCTTCTCAAAAGAAGATAGACAAATAGCCAATAAACATGAAAAATGCCCAGCATCACTAAATATCAGGCAAATGCAAATTAAAACCACAATGAGATACCACCCTACCCCTGTCAGAGTTGCCATTATTAAGAAGTAAAAAATAATAGATATTAGCATGGTTGCACTGAAAAGGGAACATCTATACACTGTTGATGGGAATGTAAACTTATACATCAGCTATGGAAATCAGTATGGAGATTCCTCAAAGAACCAAAAATAGACCTACCATTCAATCCAGCAATCCCATTACTGGTTGTCTACCCAAAGGAAAAGAAGTCATTTTATAAAAAAGACACCAGCACTCAAATGTTTATCACAAAACAATTCACAATAGCAAAGATAAGGAATCAACCTAAAGTTCCCATCGACTGCCAAGTAGATAAAGAAATGTGGTATATGTATACCATGGAGTACTACTCAGCCATAAAAGGTAATGAGCTAACATCTTTTGCAGCCACTTGGATGGAACTGGAGACCATTTTCCTAAGTGAAGTATCTCAGGAATGGAAAAACGGATACCACGTGTTCTCACTTATAAGTGGGAGCTAAACGAAGGATATATATGGTCATAAGGAGTAACAATGGACATGGGAAACTACGAATGGGGGAGGATGAGAGGGAGTGAGGGATAAAAATCTACCTATGAAGTACACTATTCTGGCGATGAGTAAACCGAAAGCCCTGACTTTGGCATGATACAATTTATCCACATAACAAAAAACACTTGTATCCCCTAAATATTTTGACATAAAAAAAGATTCAGCATTTTCATCATTATTTTGAAGAATGTTTCCAAAAGCTTTCATGACAAATGGAGGCTCCTTGGATGCAACTTATGGGGTGCTGGTAGGGAAAAGTGGTAAAACTGTTACTCCCCAAAATAATGATGTGTCCCTAATTTTCAAATTAAAAATAAGAAAGATAGAAACATAAGAATTAGATGGCTGTTCTTTAGATCCTTGACATCCTTTTTTTAGGCTTATCTTCTTTTTAGGACTACACACTCAAAAAAACTATTTTCAACAAATATTTATTGAACATTTTTCTACATGCTAGGTATCCCAGAGGAAATGTTATAAATATGTATAAAATTCAAACTCTTCGCTTCCTAGTGATAAAAGGTCTGATATTTTAAAATATCCTTTTGATTTTTTTTTTAACTTTATCAATGGCAGGGGAATTTCTTAACTGTCATGGTCTTTCACAAAACCAGTCAATGTCTTGGTGGCCCTAAATCTACCAAGCATAGTTCCAGGCTTATATTTCCTACTTGATTTGTCCTGTTGTACTGCTTTAATTATGACACAGATATTTAATATAGACACATAGTTGAAAATATCTAAGATATTCAGAGACCATAGCTTTCTATTGTATTGTCACAGAATTTCTTGGGTAGAAAATAGGTATCAGCCAAAGTTAGCTCTGTGATGACTCTAAAGTGAATCTGTGGTTAAAAAAAAAAAACAGCACTGGGCTTATGAGCTATTTTCATGCTTCCTTGTTTAGCTGAACAATATAAAAGGGAGAAAACTCAAGCTGGAAGATAAAGATGAGTTCCCTTCATGGTGAACATAGGAGTCCCGTGGTCTGGGAAGACCATCCCGACTCCTTATTCCTCCAGATATGAATTGGTTCTGTTCTCCAGTGGCCACCACCATTCTTTAACTTTTGTATATAAAAAGATCAAAACAGAAGAAAATAAAGGATAGATAAAGAAAATGAAGGTGGAAGAAATGAAAAGAAAAAAAAAGGGATGCCCACTCTAGAGTGAGCAACATGTCCTGAGAGGTGGAAGAACAAAGTTCAAACACAACTCTGCCACCCCTCAGTCCCTTAATCCTCCCCTACCCAAGCAATCTGCCTCTCTGAGCCACCATAGAGACCTCGAACAATGCAGTGCAAGGTTTCCCCTGCCTTGTTCATCTTAAAACTCTCCCTGATCCTAGGATAATGAGAATCAGCTGGAGAAGCCTGGGTGTATGAGATTTGCATGCTTCACTCGTTTTTAGTATCGGGCATGAGATCCGAGGAGGTGACAATCACAGCATAACAAAAAGCATACATTTCTGTCCCTAATGACTTTGCATGAAGTGAAGCCCCAGTCTTAGAGTTGTCAGGAGTCATCGAATGATGCTATGAGAAAGTCATTACTTTCTCACAGCATGTGTGTCAATGTGGGGAGGAGGGGTGTTTACTTTCAGATAAAACACGGAGTTCATTTAAACACTTAACCGGTCCATGCAGTGAGCAGAGCAGTGTGCTGCCACTGCTGCTGTGATGGAAATGGCTACAGAGTGGTCCTACGACCTTCTGTGACTCGCAAGGATGCTTAGGGCATTCTGAAACAGCACTGCCTCTATAATTTGCAGGGCCCAGTGACAAATGAAAATGAGGGGCTTCTTGTTCTATTAATAAAGTTATTAAGAATATCAAGACAGCAGAGAATTAAATTAAGCACAGGGCCCTTCTGAGAATGGGACCCTGCGCAACTGCACTGATCAAATACCAGTGAAAACTCACGCTGCTTGGACATAAGACCCAGTTCTATTCAAGAAGAGAGGGTATGTTCAGTGCAAACCTTCAGAGGTTACTCTTCCAGAAAAAAAGAAGGTGGAACAAGCTTCCCCTACACCTCAGTGTGGCAGAGACCCAGGGGCAGAATACACTGGCAGCTGCAGGAGGACACAGAAACTTTCAGAGTGGAATGTATAAAACTCTTTAGCTAAAATATTTAATATCATATAAATTATAGTAAATACAATTTTATTCATAAGACATAATATTTATTTTATAAATAATTCTATATATTTCACATATATTATACTAAGGAGGGACCTGATAGAAACAATGAAGGAAACATTTAAACCAATGGATTTTAATGTGGCTCAAAAACAGAGCAACAGTGAGAGAAATGAGTGCTACAGGCTCAAAAGAACTTGTGGAACTGGCGAGGCAGACTTTAAGATAAACCAAAATAGAAAATTTTTCTTTGTTATGTCCAACTGAGGGTTTTCACTAATTCTTTAAGGAGAAGGCAATTGAGTTTATTATCATATGCAATAATATTTAAAGGTTTGTATCAACTTAAGCTTGCGTTAACTTTCCAGTAAAATGAATGAACTTTATATTACATGATGTAATTCAGTCATACTCACCCAAACTTTTATTCACCTTCAAAATGCCAAGAGATTTTTTTTTAAAGAACTACATACCTCCTAAACCTATTGAGCTAAAATTTAAAAATATTTTTAAATGTATAGAGATCGTTATAGAGAGCAATGTGGACTGCTGTATATAGTCTGCCATCAAAATCTAGCATTCCAAAATAAACAACTCTGGGAAACAAGAGCCCTTTACAAAATATTATTAGGAACAAAAGTGTATTTCCATCTTGGCACTGTATATATTTTATTAAGTACAGGGAAGGATGGAATGAAGAATCAGATATGGGCCTTGCTTTGGAGATCTTACACTCCAGGAACAAAAACAAATATGGATATCTCTAACCAAAAAAAAAAAAACAAAAAAAAAACAATAAATTTCAATGGAGCCTAAAATTTTAAAGTTGGAATAAATAATCTCACTAGTTCTTGAAACTCTCAAAGTTGTCAATTCCCTCATTCCAACCCAAGTACTGTGCGTTGCCTATATTCTTTTGTCTGCTAATATATCGATGCATCTTCATGATGAGAAATCTCCTGGCTCATCAGGGCCCAGTTACATTTTCAATAATCGAAATCCTTTTACTCTGTTTCTCTCAGAGGAAATCACCATCATACTAATAGCTAACACTGAGCACTCTCCTAATTCCGTGCATGAATTATCTCATATTTTACAATTGAATGAAGTCCAGGCAGTTTAAGAAATTTGCCCAGAGTCACAGGTAGTAGGTATAGGAGCTAGGATTCAGTATTTTTGCACAGTTTAACTCTTATTCTCCCTAGTATACTGCCTCTGGATTAGGGAGAGCTTCTGTACTCCCAATAGGTAAAATATTGTCAACACACAAATGCATCAGCGTGAGAAATACTGCTCAGAACCGGGACCAACATACAGTCAATCCTACCTAAGTATTAGAGCTTGCATGCTGGATAGAGCTCCTTTCAGTGCCTCCTCATCCTCCCTTTTATGTATCTCATGTAATTCCTGTCCATACAGTCTGGCATCAAGATCTAGATTGTTCTTTCACTCTTTTGTAGATTATTTTTTGTAGAAAATTTGATTATTCATTATGTGTTTTCCCAAGGTTCAAAGTGTTGAACCTTTATCAGTGAAAGAATTGTTTTATCCAGTTTGCTCTGTTTTCCTGGGAGTAGATTGGGGATAGGAGTTCTATTCACATAACTCGGCATCTTCCTTTTTCTTGGCAGAGTCCTTTGTTCTGGCTACCTGCCTTTGAGGCTGCCTCTCCTCCAGCTCCCATACCTCTCCCACCTCCCAGGTTCTGCAAGCCACCTCCTAAAAGTTTGAACCCTAGAACTCCTGTGGCAGGTAGGCAAGAAAAGGAACTACCCATTTAGTCCAAGCTGAAAATAGACTCTTCTATTTTGTGAAAAGATGTAAACAGGATTACTCCTACATAACACCTTTGAGTACCGCTGGTCTGAAGCATCCTGAAATTACTCCTGTCTAATTCATGTTACTGTCAACATCACCTAGGTGACATTTATCATGCATATGTGCTCTTCTTGTTACAATGAAGGTACACAAAAATGCTGCCTAAGTATAAATGATCAAATTATCTCACATACATGCACACACACACACATACCACAAACACACACATGATAGATTCCCACCAGAATACATGCACTTACGCCAAACAAGGATTTTTTAAAAAGGGAGTGAAATGTGTAGAGTTCTGGTATGTTGTAGGACTTGTTCAAAGAATGGAATATGGCCTTGAATTCCACCTGGACACTAGCAACCTAGAGTTACAAACAAGAGAGCAGAGTACTGTACTTGCATAACTAAAACCACCCAAAGACTGTAAAAAAGTAAAGCAATATGTAATATACTTAGCAAATCTATGAGTCAACAATCTTTGGCTTTTTATTACATTGATGTTCTTAAGATAGAGGCCTCAAACATCTCAAATATTCTGTCTAGAATATCTTTACATAAGTACGTACTGTTATTCCGCTTTTTCATATCCCTCACCATTTTATTGTTTTTTTCTGATTTTTTAATTTTTGCTATCCTTTCAGTTTATTCCTTTAAATAATTTAAACTCATTTTACCAAAGGTACCCTAACCTCTGAGTCCACATCCCAAAGCAAACCAATACAGACACACACACACATCAAGATGCTAAAGGATGAGACCAAATTCACAAGATTAATCAACAACAAAACAGACACACTTAAGTACAAATATTTTTACATTCTAATTCAATCAATGCTCTGCCCACTGAACCATGCTGCTTTAGTAGGACATCCAGTACATTGTTACTGAACAACGATTGCCAAATGTTTGACTACCAGTAAAAATAGCTTTGTGTTCAACCTATGAATGATACTCAGGTCAAAGCAAAACTGCTTCCAAACACCACATTATTATCCTATCTATTGTTCTATTGTCCCAAATTCTATGCTGTAGCCAGCCAACACAAATCAGCCTTTCTTGGTGGGTTTATTACCTTTCTGTCACAGCCATAGCTCCCCCAGCAAGAATAGCAGCCCTGACTAAAGCAAATCACAGTGCTACCATTCTGGAAAGAAGGGCGTGAATGTGGAAAACCACCAGCACCAGCAGCTCCTGCCAGGTGAAAACGTAGCGCTGCGTCATGGGACTTTCAACAAAGACATGTTTGGCAACCTCCTGACACAGAGGGTTACATGTGACTCAGTGGATATTTATTGAATTTGACCACTGTTTTTCATTTCATTTCTACGTCAAGCTTTCCCTGTCTGGAATTTTCTCTAATGAACTGAGCTTTTTAGCAGTATCCACTTTACTTCCAAATCATCAGTTTATAACGGGGTTTACTCACTGGCATAGGTGCAGTTAAAAACTTGTTCCAATGGTATACTTTTACTTTTGATGTTTGCATATATGCTTTATTCTAGTAACTGTTCTAGTCTCTTGACAGAAAGCAGAGAAAGGGTATTCCAAGGAGGAACATAATATGATTTTTTTTTTTTTTGGAGACAGAATCTCTGTCTGTTGCCCAGGCAAGAGTGCCATGGTATCAATCTAGCTCACAGCAACCTCAAACTGCTGGGCTCAAGTGATCCTCCTGCCTCAGCCTCCCCAGTAGCTGGGACTACAGGCACATGCCACCACATCCGGCTAATTTTTTCCATTTTTAGTTCCCCGACTAATTTTTTTTCTTATACTTAGTAAAAACAGGGTCTCGCTCTTACTCAGGCTGGTCTCAAACTCCTGACCTCAGGCAATCCTCCCGCCTCGGCCTCCCCGAGTGCTAGGGTTACAGGTGTGAGCCACCGCGCCCAGCCAGTAATCTGATATTTATAAAACTTTGGAGCTAGAAGGACCTCAGTTCCAACTTTTGTCTTGTAGGGTAGAAAACTGAGGCCCAGAGAAGTTGAGAGGCTTTCAGGCCACACAAACGAGTCTGATATTTGAAGCTGAAATACAGTTAAACTTGTCGTCTTCCACAATGTGTTGTTCGTCATTACACCATCCACATGAAGTAGCCATTATCTACAACCAGTCATTAGACATCAACAAGTGACTTCCATGGAAGTATTAGCTTTTATTCTGATTATTGGCTGTTTATTGTCTTTATATCAATTATCAAAGATAAAAGTATTCCAATAGCTCTTGGAAATTTACCTATTCCTATTCATAAAACAAGTGAACAAGTACATAATTCTTATTACAAGCTAAGTAGAAATAGTTACTACATTCACAAACAGCATTGCTTATATCCATAACAGTAACCAGAACCCTTAGTAATGGATTGGCTTTTAAAAAACTAATTTAAGGTATTCAAGAAGTCTTTATTTCACTATTAATCATCAAAGTGTCAATATATGAAATATCTTTTCATTCTATAATTATTTAGGGAGAAGAAATAACATTGGCATTAACTGATCTGGCCATAGGATTTATTGACAGTTGGTATCACGGGAAGCATGGCACAGCACAGTGGTTCTCAACCTTAGCTGCATGTTTCAAACATCTGAGGAACTTCTTAAAATCTCAATAGCCAAGTCATTGTTAAGACCAGTCATATAAAAAAAAATCTATAGGGGTATTTTAAAAATATTTTTAAAGCTCCCCAGGAAACTCCAATCTGCAGCCAAGTCCAAGAATCACTGACCAAGTCACAAGCTTTGTATTCAACATACACAACATTGAATCCTGCATCTGTTCCTTACTTTATAAACTTGGGCAAGTTTCTTACCACTCTGTGCCTCAGTTTCTTATTCAGTAAAACAATAATAATGATGATGATACTTAACCTTGTAGTGTTGTTATACGGGCCAGAGCTAATATATGGAAATCTCTTACATAGCACATGACAAAGGACTGGAAGTTCTGTTTCCATTTGTGGTAGAATAGCTTGTATCAGACAAAATCTCCTGTAATAACAATTATAGGCTGGGCGCGGTGGCTCACACCTGTAATCCTAGCACTCTGGGAGGCCGAGGCGGGAAGATCGTTTGAGCTCAGGAGTTCGAGACCAGCCTGAGCAAGAGCGAGACCCCGTCTCTACTAAAAAATAGAAAGAAATTAGATGGACAACCAAAAATATATAGAAAAAATTAGCCAGGCATGGTGGCACGTGCCTATAGTCCCAGCTACTCAGGAAGCTGAGGCAGAAGGATTGCTTGAGCCCAGGAGTTTGAGGTTGCTGTGAGCTAGGCTGACGCCACGGCACTCTAGCCAGGGTGACAGAGCGGGACTCTGCCTCAAAAATAAATAAATAAATAAATAACAATTATAAACTCTAGATAAATATAAAAAAAATGACTGTTTGCAGGCACTGGTGTACCATCCAAAGCAGGCAGTAAGTGAAGACATACAGTAACTCCAAAATTAGGTGTCTTTTCTCTTGATGACACTGTCAGGCTCATTGCAGTGCAAGGAAAAAATACAAATCAATCAGGAAACAACATCCTGTTGGGAGTTCAGAGAGTCTAGCATAGCAGAAAACTGGAAGAAAAATTTCAGAAAGGAGGGAGACACAGAGAAAATAGCCCCAGATCCACATACAAATTCTCCTCAATTTTGCAAAACGAAGGTGAATTAAAGTCATTTTCAGGCAAAAATTGAGAGAATTTATTGCAAGCAAAACCTCACTACAAAAAAATCTAAACAAAGTTTCTCAGGCTGAAGGAAATGACACCAGATGTAAAGCAGGAAGGAATAAAGAGCACAGGAAATAGTAAGTATTTGGGCAATAAACGCCAAATAAAGGTCAATTGATTGATCGGTCCATTGATTGGTTGGTTAAATAATATTATCAGAATCTTAGCATCCTGAGATGCTCATGCCATGAATAACATCCAGGAATTGAAACAGAGATCACAGCTTCACGTCACCCATCTCATTCTCATGGCAGGGCACATGCTCACTGAAATATGGAATGAAAGGCACAATCGTTCTCAATATGTAAATTCTTATTTCTACCTATTTTTTTTTAGTCAGGAAACTGCATATCTAAAAGTGCATATAACATGAATCCATTGTGTCAGCAGAGAGTTCATTCTTGATTGCCTAACTTAAGCACTCACTGGGTCCTAGAAATCAGGAAAGGGTTCATCCATTCCTGAACAACTTAGGACATTAGCAACAAAGATAATAAAGAAATATTTCTTATAAATTTCCTATAGCACTTTTATTTTTACTTTTTCCCTTTTCTGTTTTCCTTTCCTCCATGCCCCAAACAGGTGGCATTTTTACAGTTACCCATCAAAAAAAGACACTGTGCTGACCTTAGTTTGAGAATAAAGGATCAAATTGAAGAACACTGAAATTTATAAATACAAACTGTCCTAATAATTTAACTTGAGAAGAAGAGTTAATGTGCAGTGGCACTCCACTTCTAAGGCAAATCTGTCAATGCTTCTCTCACTTCCCTTTCTGAAACCTTTCCCTGCTCTTGCTTCTTGTCTGTGGCTCTTACTACTACCAACAACACCATCTTGTCCACTTACTGCCCAAAGTCCCTCACCCTTACAAAAAAAAAAATCAAAAAACAACAAAAACAAAAATATCTTCTCTTTCCAAATCCCTATCTTGACTTTTTATCTGATTAAAATAATATATATTCAGTCTGATCAAGGAAAAAAACTACAAAATCTCCAGGGAGAAATTTGTAATTTAAAATAACTTGCTACTCAGAATAATCTTTGCTTATAAAGGAGCATTCTTGAGTTACTGGCTTATTCCCTGCTACCCCAACACATTCTCTGCCATGTTTCCACATATACCCAAACACACTCACATTGTATTAAAAAAAGAACTAAATAAAAATAGTCATTCTTTCAGGAGAATAGAAGGGCTGGCTCAACAAACCACAAGTCACAAATCTGAGAGTAAGGAGAGCCTTTTAGACTTTATTTTTGGTAAACCACTTGAGTCAGTACCAAAAAAAAAATGCCATTACATTTGTAAATTTAGTATTCCCTGCTAAAATTATTCAAATAATAAATGTACAGGAAGATGCTAAATTGATTTCTTTTCATCCAGTTAGGGGGCTTTGACCAACTTCTATACAGCTATACAGTCAATCACAACCTCACCATTATCATAGCTAAGTGGTTCAGTTAATACATTCTCAAATCAATATTTTAGTCATAAACCATCATCTCAGGCTCTTAGGATCTTGTACTGTTTTTTTCCACTGTCATCAATGTTTTCTGGTAAGTTTCGTTATTCCCCAGAGCTTGGACTTGCCTAAACCTTTGCTTCATTTCTAATTGTTAATATTAATAGAGAGATGGACTTTCCATTATTGAAAAGTGAAATAGGCAAATAATGAAAATGAATAATTAAAGCTAATTTTGTAAGATGTTAAGCACATTGACACATAGTAGACATTTAATAAGTATTTGATGAATGAATAAATGAACTAATGAGTAAATTAATAAGAAAATATTTGTAGGATTTAATGTAAAGGAATGAGAAAAGAGATTATACCTTTTTTTAACCTGGGCATTTTCTTCTACTTTAAGCATGTCCTTCTGATTTTTCTTTATAATTACAAATCTATTCCAGTTTTGGATTATGCACCAGAAACTTACTTCTCTCCATGTGTTCAAACACCCTGGTCAGGGAGAACTTACCCTCTGCAAACTGCATGCTCAGGCCTTTGCAAAATTGCATATCCATTCTGTGCATACACAGAAAGGAGAAGATCCTAAGTCACTTAGGTTAATTAAGCCTTGCCTCAAGCTTCATTCTTGTACTTGGTACCCCACAGCTCAGGCCATGTGATGCCAGCCTGATCCTTCTTTGCTGGAGTCTTTGGCCTTAGTGATCTTTTATTCCTAGACCCATAGGTCGTAGGCTTTAGGTTCACTAGGCCTCCCCTCTTGGTTTCTGATCCCTGTTGCCTGATTTCCCTGCTGCCTGCCTCCGCTGTGCACATTGACTGCTCCATGACCAGCTAACTTCTCAGGGCCAGAAATCTTGACCTAGTCCAAACCTCAAAACTAATCTCTTCATCCTTTTGGATGCTTTTGCCATATCCAGTGCCACCCAGTAAAAGCAAGGCACATGCACTCTGTTTACGAGCTAGTGCCTGACCTGGCTTTTATCTTTTCTACAACCCAGTTACAACTCTTCCAACCCCACTGCAACCCTCACTACGATTCCTCAGTCTTCCTTGAGCTTTGCTTTCTCAGTTTTCTCAGTTCAGTGAGCCACTTATTTGATTCTTCCCAATCTCCTTCATTTCCCAATTACAACTTGGCCCTCCTTTTTGGCCCAGTGCTTCTGAACTGTACAGGAGCGAAAACAAACAAATAAAAATAAGCAAACAAATGTAAATAAGCAAATAAATAAAAACAAAAATGTCTCTTTTTTTGGATCAAAACACTTCATACTAAAGAACTGCATGGATAATACTGACCAGGTATAATTCAGTAGGGATCTCAGGCATAAAAAATAATAACAATGCTTCTGCTGCAGGAGAGGAAGTGGGATAGCCTTAAACATCAATCTTTGTGAAGATGTGATGGCCGCCTACTCCCCCAATGTTCTGAGGGCACATGCTGCATCTTAGTGCAAATCAGACGATTTTCGTGTTCAGGTGGATGATTCCAAAAAATAATCTCTCTCAGCATTTGATGCCCCACAAATTGATTCAACTCTAGCAAACAGAGCCCAGGCCCCACCCTAAGCTGAGTACTTCCTAATTACAGTTTACCTATAGTATGATATTTAGAAATCCAGAAACCAGTAGAATAATGTTCTTAAGTATAATAAAAGTTATAAAATATGTTTGTGCATGTGTGTGGGGCTGGCCTCTCCAGGCCCCTCCCCCTTCAATTCTGATTACTTATTGCTCCTTGTGGCCAGCTATGTTTGGAGAAGGCACAACAATTGCTCCAAGGCCTGAAGAGTTTTTTTTATGATTATTATTATTATTTTTATTATCCCATTCCTAACAAAAGACAGGCATGCTGCAAAATGGCATGAGAGATGCAAGCAGACACACAGGGATAAAACATGCATGCTGCTGGGTGCAGTGCCTCGCACCCTGTAATCCTAGCACTCTGGGAGGCCAAGGAGGGAGGATCACTTGAGCTAAGGAGTTCAAGACCAGCCTGAGCAAAAGCAAGATCTCATCTCTACAAAAAATAGAAAAATTAGCCAGATGTGGTGGCATGCACCTGTAGTCCCAGCTACTTGAGAGGCTGAGGCAGAAGGATCACTTGAGCCCAGGAATTTGAGGTTGCAGTTAGCTACAATGATGCCACTACACTCTAGCTGGGGAACAGGGTGAGATCCTGACTCAAAAAAAAAAAAAAAAAAGTGCATGCTGTGGGTTTCCACATGTGTCTACTTGAGCATTTCCAGATGCAAAAGGAAAGAGATAGATTGCATACTAATTAGATGAACTTGCTTCATTTTACATTTTTATAGTTGCTGTGTATTTTCCCCCTAAAACTAGGAAAAAACCCTCATCAGTGAAAAGTGGGAGGTTGGAGGAGAAGTGATATAAAAATCCTAAATAATTGACTTCAAGTATTCCAAGTATTCCAATTTAGAGTTTTGCAAACCATTTTGGGCATTTCCCTCTTTTTAGGTACAGCAGACAGAAGACTCTGATTTCCATCCAAATGTTGAAAAATAAAGTTTACTTTCCAAACTGATGAGAGAAGAGAGAAAATTCTTGCTTTATAAATTAGAACTTATATGACAAATAGGATAGCTATAACCAAAGATATCTCATAGCACTATTTTATATTTGGAATTACAACAGGTAAGTGTCTTGTGCTTTGCATACAAGTAGGGCCATGGGAAAGTGGCTTTGTGATTTCTGCTCACATTTCAGTCTTTGAAGGATCCCAAGACAAATGTGACCCATATGACCCATTTTACACTGCTGAGAGAAATATACTATTCTAAGCACATCTTTGGATTTTGAGAGCCATGATTATTAAAAAGCCAGATGAAAACATTGAGAAAGCCTTCCCTAGAAAATGTATCAATTATTGAGAGAAGGAAAAACCCTAAAATCAAACACCATGATTAATGTAAATAACGAGGTATGCATTGTGTGTGTAATTCATCATTTACTTACACAAAAAATTAGTACCATTTTTTGTTGCTTAGATGATCAATTACCATGCTCTAGTACACTAACAACCACCTTCTTCTTCCTGTGACTTTTTTTTACTGCAAGGCAAATTAATCTTGATATTTTTCAAATTCATATTACTTATCCCATTTATGTGAGCTCATGAAAATAGCATTCAGTCTTTCTGCTCCAAGGGATGTGAAAGAAAAAAGACTAGACAGAGGACCCTTAAAAGAAAAACAGAAGTCAGAGCAAATAGCCAAGAGAAAAAAAAAAACAAATATTAATACTTACAGGAATTGAAAAAGGAAACAAAATGGGAAATCAGCAAAAACTCCTCAGTAGAAATTATTCCCAAATATCCCAATGTAAAAGGCTCACACATGTTACCAAAATTCACTTAGGATTGAAGGGGTACATGGAATCCTTTGGGGGTGATAGAAATGATTGTGTCTTGATTTTGATGGTGGTCTTTCAGCATGGTCAAACTGTCAATTCTCATCAATTGTACACTTTAAATGGATGCAGGCTATTACCCATAAATTATACCTAAATAATTTTGATTATAAAAAGAAAGCAAAACATTTTTCTATGATGCTTAAATAAAAGCTAAGTGCACTAAAAGTAAATGGACTGTGAACAATGGTAAACATTCACATTTCACAAAAGCCATTGCTTTAAATGTTCTCTTATACTCCAGTATTTCTTGGTGAGAAATTTTAAAAATTGTGATATATAATAAATGGGAGGTATCACAAGCATCATAGTCATTTGCAATCACAAGAAATATCACAAGGAAAAGCAAATGTGTGATTTTTGCCTTTTTGTTATTTCATCTACAACTTAAGAATTCTATCCTATCCATGCTGGAAATATTGAAACGTTTCATATTTTATGGTAGAATATAGATTCTGTGGATTGGAAGATAAGACACTGAAATGTAGTAACTGTCAAGAACCTTGAAGGATCTGAGAATTCACCCTGCTTATAAGCTAACAAATTCACCTGCTGAAAGTTACACGGATGCTGGTAGAAGACACAAGACTCCTGGGTCACAGACGAAGAACAGTTTATTACTCATGGCAACAGCAGTAGCCATAGTATCAGCAATTTTTGTGCCAGTTCCCTAGGCCTCTATTTTTGCAGGGTGATACAAAGAAAGCCAGATGGCAACTGCCTGCATACTGTTTGAGTTGTAGTGGCAGAACCCTGAATTCAGGGAACTTGAATCTTTTATAATGGGCAGTAAGTATCCCTTGCCTCTGCTCTATCTTCCAAGGCAACACAAATACCCCTAAAAAGATGGTATGTAATGAAGGGCAGTCAGTGTCTCACTCACAAAACTTGCAGAAATACAAAATGTCTGTGAAGAATTGTCCTCCAACAATAACAATTCCATTGTCAGAGGAGGAAGCACTTCAAGGTACCTTGAATTCTTTAAAGAAAATTATAACTAACTTATTAATAACCTCTGGTTCTCCAGATCCAAGTTTTAAATTAGTATGTTTATATAAAAGTATATATACATTTGCTCAATTTGAGTCAAAATACCAAAACTACACAACAAAATGTGTATTAATAGTCAGAAAACAGACATGGGAGGATTATCCCACTAGGTAAGGCATGCACTGAACTTCCTCATAAATCACCTCATGCAATCAATGGCAATCCAACTATTAACATTTCTTTCAGTCAGCTCTTGTGCTTGAAATTCATTTCTCATCCATCAGGTAATGGGGTAGAAATGAATCCAGTCTTCAAACCAGCTACTCAAAATCACAAGGTGTGCTTAGAGTCAAAATTGGAGAGTTTTATTTGGCTTCCAGCCTATCACTATTTAGAAATAAGGTGCCAATATATTCCATTTGGAAACAATTATACCCATCATCAGCTCAATAGTCCAAGTCAGAAATCTGTACATCACCCTAGATTCCACTCTCTAGTTACCCTTCTCACATGTGGTCAGTTGTCCACCCCTGCCACCTTTATTTAATAAATAGTTATCATATCTTATTTTAATCAGGAATGTGCCTTTTACCTGAGTATCAACTGCACCTCCCATTATGCTGGACACGTAGTAGGTACACAATAAAGGTTTGTGAAATGAATAGATCTACTGCTTTATCAATATCAGAAAACAATGCACACGGGGATGTGCATTAATACAGCCATTATGGAAAACCATATGGAGGTTCCTCAAAATATTAAAAATAGAACTATTGTATGATCCAGCAATCTTACTACTGGCTATGCTGTGTATGTATTGAAAGGAAATAAAATCAGTATTTCAAAGAGATACCTGCACTCCCGTGTTCACTGCAGCATTGCTCACAATAGCCAGGATATGGAATCAACCTAAGTGTCCATCAACAGTAGACAGATAAAGAAAATGTGGTGTATATACACAATGGAACACTATTCAGCCTTAATGAAGAAAGAAATGTCTGTCATTTGCAACATGGTGAGCCTGGAGGCACAGAAAGGCAAATACCACATGATGTCACCCATATGTGGAGTCTGAAAAAGTTGAATTCATAGAAGCTGAGAGTAGAATGGTGGTTACCAGGAGCTGGGGGGTGGGAGACAGTGAGATGTTGGTCAAAGTATACAAAATTTCAGTTGGATGTGAGGAATAGGTTCAAGAGATCTATTGTACAACATGGTAACTACAGTGAATAACAATGTATTGTATTTTTGAAAATTGCTAAGAGAGTAGATTTTAAGTGCCCTCATCACTAAAAATTAATAAATATACATATGTCAATTAGCTTGATTTAGCCATTCCACAATGTATACATATTTTAAAACATCATGTTGTACACAATAAATGTGTATAATTTTTGTTTTAAAAAATTAATCAATATGTTTTTAAAAAGAAAATACTGTTGAAAATGAAAAGGAAATTTTAAAGCAAAACAAAAAAGAAAACAATGCACAAAGAGGGGTAGAGAAAAATTTATTTTCTTGGCAAACATGGGCTCTACTTTTTAACAATTGTGGATAATTTCACATAAGCAATAATACAATCATACATTTTGTATACTAGCAAACACAAACCCATTCAAAATGGCAACATTTTTCCTCTAGCTCCTATCAGACAATCTGATGGCATTTATCTGTTTAGACATTAGTTTCTTAGAGCAGGAAGTACTATTGCTTCAAACTGCCGCAGACAAAATGTTATACAGGGTGTATGAATTCTAGATAAAACCTGAGCCCTGAGCTACAAGGACCCTGGTGGCTTTCTCAGTCCAGTTCGTTTGACACTGTGAAATCTATGCTCATACCAGAAATGCTCATTCATTCTAAAGTATGTGTGTTTACTTAGGGATATTTTGCTTATAACCAAGTGGTCAGCCTCAAAATATACAGCTGCTATGGGAAGGATAAAAGGAGAAAAAGCAAAGGTTAATCTCCAGTTCTCATGGGAAAAATCTTAAGAGCAGTTCTCCCTGTTAAAAGAAAAAGTTAATAAAAAATATTTTCATGAAAAGATAAGATCTAGACATGTTAAGACAGTTTAATCATTTTAACCTGATACAGTAGTTTAGTCTAACATAGATACTGTGATTATTACCCAGGGAGACAGTAGCTCAGGAGAGTCTTTCTGGAAGAGCCTTTAGTTAGTAGCTGCCTAGTTTGGAATTAACCTCAGGAAAAACAATGGCCACACAGTGAGCTTTCCCACTACTCTCTTCACTACACAGCTTACTCTAAGGCAAGTAAAACACCAACTATGCTTTCAGGATGCAGGTAAGTAAAGACCCCACGCAAAAAAAAAAAAAAAAAAAAAAAAAAAATTATATTCTGAATTAACTTAAAATATCTGCAAGTTATTTTACACAATTTGCTTCTTAAGTACTAACATTCATTCTGTCAAGGATAAACTATAAAATATTTACAGTTCAAAAAATTTTAAAAAATGAAGCACGATTACAGTTGGTAACTATCAGAAAGCTTATTCAGAAAACAAATTACATTCATGATTCCAACCTTACTGTAAAATATTTTTCAGGTTTTGATGCAATTTTTCTACATAGAAATTTAGTTTTTATACTTTAAATCACACGAGTATTACATGAACAAATTCTTATTCTGAAAAATGTAAATAAAATAACCTTTCAGCCTACCCACCTTCACACACACCCCTAAGCACTTTTTTCTACACATTTTCATAGAAAGTGCTAGAATGTTAGAGTGTCTACCATATACAGTATCATTTTCTCAATAGGAAGAGCCACCAAAAGTGAAATGGCATACGTCAGAGGAGAGTGATTTAGTTGTTGCTGGATCACTTGACTGTGATTTGGAAGGAGTGTTCCAGAAGAAATTCAAAGTTTGGACGAATGCCTGGGAGTATGAATTTTAAGGTCTCTTCTTACCTTAATCCACATGATTCTAACCCATCCGTAATTAGCTCAGTTATCTCTCTCTCTCTCTCTCTCTCTCCCTCTCTCTCTGTCTCACACACACACACACACACACACACACACACACACACACACACACACTTCCCTAACTTCACTGAAGCCCACTGTCACCTAGGGTACTGCATCTCTTCTCAACTAGGGGTTGAAAGCTGCGTTTTCTGTCAAACCCCAAATACCCCACAATCAGGAGTGGAACTAACGCGGTAGCCTCGACTCCCGGGTGCCACTTGCAGACAAATGGTTGCACTCTCTTTCGTAAGCTGCTCCTTTGAGCAGTTGGCAAGAAGCTCCTCTTGTCCCCCTGGTGCTCTTAACCATGTGGTCACTCATTAAAGAATTTAGCACCCACAGTCTTCCTCTCCCTTCCTTCCCCTCCCGCCGTCGTGCTCGGCAAATTCGACGTCACACACATGCACCGTCAACACCTTGGCCAGCAGCCCGTACTGCCCTTTCTCTGATCTCCGCCATCACTCCTCCTCAAGCACCGCCTTCCACAGTCACACCACGAATTTGGTTTACATTAGACACTGAACTCCAGATAATTCCACAATAACACATTCACACACCCCGCACCTTCTGCTTCTTCCCTTTCCTGCTGCCTGCTGCGGTCCCCTCACCCCGACACGTCTCCCTACTTCAAGCCATGAGATCCAGTGACACTTCCGCTTTCCTTCTGTCCATCAGCCTGCCCAGCTCGCCACGCTTCTCTCCATCAGCACAACTGATGTCACTCATTTCCACCCCGGGCTCCTGGCTTCATATTTCAGCCGGGCTTCTCCAACTTACCCTAAGGTCTCATCTTAAATACCACTTTCTTAGGAAGCACTATCTAGACTTCCAAGCTAGACGAGGGTCCCCTGTTAACCCATCTTATTAGTTCTCTGTACTTTCTTCACTTTTCTTCAAACACAACAATTATCATGTTGTAAATCTGTCTTTGTGAATTTAAACATAGAAGGGCTGTTTATCCTAGAGTGTAATTGGTTGAGGGCAGAGATATGGCTGTTTTACCCTTAACTATATGGCTCAACTAGCACCATGCCTGCCATGTAAAAGGTACTACAGAAATACGTGTGGAATGACACACATGTAATTATACACATGCACACATGTACACTCATACACTGACACTAAGTTTTCTTCCAGTAAATGAGCATCTGTGTTATTCAAGTGATGTTAAATTAAAAAAGAACATTTTCCATTTTTTTTACAGCCTAACACCGCAACTAATTACAGCTACTTTTTGAAAAATGCAATAACTTTATAAACAGCTTCTTCTTGATTCTTAGGGTAGCAAGGTCTCATTCTCTGCTGAACATTCACCAATTGAGAGGGACGCTGGCCAGGAGGCTCAGCATTTTCTGTGGCATAAAAAGTGATGAGAAGCAACAGGGATAAAAGAAAATGTGGAGAGGAAAAGTAGTCAAAGGCCCCTGCAATTCAAAGGTGCCAGTGACAGTAGTGCCATCAGAGGCTGTGTAACAAAGGAAGGAGAAGGGAGATCTCACTTTTATTGTAAACAGCAGAATTCTTTGAAGATAGCGACATTAGCAATAGGATTTCAAAAACGGTGGAAACAAAAACACCCCCTTCTCATTCAGGGTAGGTGGCACCAGCATAGTTTCTCTAGACTGGGAAAGTGGAGGAGTCTTACTCCCCTTCCCTTCCAACCACATCCCCCACCCAACACCAGATTCCACCAGTCAACCCTGCATCCCCCAGCACACTACACATCACTCTGTCCGTAGCATCGTCAAGAGATATCTTCCTCTAATTCTTAGAAGCAGTCTGAAAGAAGAGGCAGATGGGAGAGGAACAAAGCGGGGAGTTCACAAGTAGTTTGCATGCATCCCACCAAAAAAATCTCCAATACACGTGGAGAAATGAATGACAGGAACCATCACAGCAATGCATTTCCTCATTACTCCTTCAACTGGCCAGGGCCAAACCAAGATATACATCTTGGGCAACCTGGGCAGCTGTATAGTCTGGCACAGCTTTGCTATGTAAAGATACCTTCAACACTGATTCAGAGAAGAGGCTGGGAATTGCATGGGGTGGGACCAGGAAGAGACAGGAGGGGGACAGAAAATAGAAATAACCGGCAGGGGTGCTTATCTTCATGGCCAATGTCCTAAGCTTTAGCCCCAGAGTTCTGTGTCCTACTCAGAAGCCCTACAGGTCAGAGGACCCGTTCACCCCAGAGGCAGTGTATCCTATTCCTTTGCCATCTCAGCCCACCCCTCAAGTGGTACCAGAGCACCCTCCATCCACGTAGAGAGCTCTCTTTGTAAGGAGCCATGGTAGATTTTCATCCACATTTACCAATACACAATCTGAAGTTCAAAGGATTATATAATTAGCAGAAATATCTGGGTCTGCACACTGCTGGGTAATAGAACCAAAAAATAAAAAATAAAAATATACCATTACATACACTATCTATACACTGGTGTAGGGCCAACAGTGAAATGATTTAAAGGAGTTTGCTTTGATTTGGTTTTGATCAGTCAACTAAGTACTTCTTAATTTAGTCACTTTTCCGGGGTACAAACAAAATCTTTGAAACTATAACACATCTTAGATGCAATAAATACCACTGCTGTTCACTCGGTGAGGAAGGTTACAAATAAATTTGCCAATACCCCAGGTGTAAAGAAGTATTCTAACAAGATCCGTTTGTATGAAATCAAATCACTGGACTCAGGCATCTGATTTTTCTACTATTTACTCAGAGCAACAGACAAAAAGACAAGGCTTGGACTTTTTTATGTAACACTCTGCCGCAGGTAGTTAGGGGAGGAAGGAGTGCAATGTAATTTGATCGTGGATAAATTTGCAAGCAAAGGAGACTAAAAAAGAAATGTTATGGTGACCCAATGCTCACAGTTTACTTTTTAAAGTTGTGGGCAAAAGACATGGCAAAGCTTTCTATTTTGGTAAACTTTTGTTCTAAAAATTTGAATTAAAAATAACAATACCTAATCATCTCTAAATTACTTCAACTAAAAACACCACCAAAGGCCTTATAGTGTTTTTTTAAAGAATTCATTCTCATCATTTCTTCCTAGGCCCTGAAAATGATGGTTTAAAAATAGCTTGATTTGCATCTTATTCCTTTACTGCCTTTCTATAAATACATTTTGAAATGCTTGCTTATGGGAAAGCTGTTGCATGCTTAGCTTTCATCATCTATGCAATCTCTCTACTTCCTTCACCTCAAACTGTCATGTTCTCTGTTTCCAGCTACATGAAGGACCACCCAGTAAGGAATATCTCTTGCTAAACACTGTGTTTAAAACATAGCTACATGTGTTTTTAAATGCATAACTGATTTTTCAAGAGAGAAAGATGCCAGAAGCAAGGAGAAGATTGAAAAGCAGATCTGGAAACATGGAGGCAGCCCAGGGGCAGCTCTAAATATGACAAAATGCTGGTGTTATTTAAGACACCAACACAATGCCCCTGACAACATCTGCATTTCTAGCTAGGGTACCCAGGGTATTTCTCATACAGCAAGCATCTGGCTAATACCTATGTCTTCAAGTGAAGGTGAAGTCATGCTGAGCATTTACTTGCTGAAATATCCACTATATTATAGTCAAGAATTTTATTTTTAAAGCATGTGTGTATATAGCTTACATTGTTAAAAAATCATTGTTTCAGAATAGAAAAAGGTATAAAATATTAGGTGGAACCATATGAAGCTGTTGATGTTTTATAATTTTTAAGTGACAAAATTCTCCAATGGGACTCTTGACTCCAATAAGCTTGCTTTGCCCTATACATTTGGCCTTGTCCTCAACAAGCGTGGAAGTTCTTCCCACACATCTTAGTTCCCTGATGTAAGTGTTGTTCTCCCAATTTATCAGAGCGCCTCCCCTAGGAATCACCACTCTTTCGAGTCTCTATTCTCCTTGCCTTAGTTAGACATCCAGTCATTCAATTCCATCCAGTTCGCTCTAGATGGACCTATGGGGAAAGAAAGGGTGTCCAGTCCATGAGTGCAGTTGAGGCTGTTGAAAGAGAGGCAGGAAGGAACATAGACCTCACTAGGGCAATTCAGGTGGAGCCACCTCTAAGATCATCAGAACCTTCATATTTCCAAAGATGATCAGCTCATGCTATATGATGATAAGAGAGTCTCTATAAATTTCTCCACTTTGGGTTGTTACATAAGTCCCCTTTCTGTTATCTAACCTTGGTGTGTACAGGGCCCCAGAGAGGAAGTTGTGGGAACAGGTAAAACTTCTTTCCATATTTATTTGTGTGGAATCTTCACTTTTCAACTATATACCAGATGTAAGGAAGTGCTTTTTTTTTTCTCTAGGGCCATCTGTCATCTTGGAGCTAGGATAGACTCACATAATGATATCGTAGGAAAAAACAAAAAAGTAAAGTGACCTGGGTTTAAATCTTGTCACCCGCTGTTACTGATTATGCTTCACTTCTCAACCTCCAGAATCCTTGTTTCTAAAGTAGAACTTGGGAGCCATGTCCATCCATGTAAGTTCATTGTAAAGAGTCAAGTAAAATAAAGTCTGTTAAGTATTTTGAAATTCCAAGGTACACTATGTGGTCAGGGAAATTTATGTAGAGAACAGAGTTGGGATATCATGATGTTAGGAAAAAACAGAGAGAAAACCAGAGTAGGCCAAAGTTAGGAGCTCTAGAAGTTCAATTCCAGAAGTAATATTTATTCAGAACACATCAAAAGATCTACTGAAATCGCAAATGCAGGTACTTAGGGATAATGACAGCCAATTCCTTAGACGTAGGTGCTCTGAGTCAATGGATACTTCCCACATCCAGCAGGCTCCGGACTATCATCACCTTCTGCACCAGTGTTTGCAGGGGAAGCTCCCTGTATACCCTGTACACACATGGAGAGAAAGGGACAGTCAAGCTTTTCATGTGGGTAATCCTGGTTCGAAGAACTTTAAGGGTCCCATTATGACCGATAAGATTCGATTTGAAATATTTCAGCATTTCCTTATATAAGAATCACCTTAACAAATATTTTTCATATTGAAAAAAAAAAGAGCGACAACTGTGGCTATTGGAGTATTGTCTTTATATAATAACTACATATGACAGGAGTGTAAGCTATCAGGGAATACAATTCTGTTTGAACTTTTAGCACACAAATTTAACTTTTAAACTCAGTTTGTCACATATGTCCACACTTTTCTTTGTGATGGTCTTATCCAAAGCTCCTGGAACAGGCGAAAACTCCCTTATAGAATATGAGGCTAGAAGGACACAGCTGCCCCAGACTTCTTAAAAGTTGACCCTAAAGGGACTTCCAGTTACAGGTAGAATGCAGTTGGTTGCAGGAAAATATATCCCTGTTACCAACTAAAAAAGACAAATTGATTGCAAAAAAAAAAATTGTATTTAAAGAGATCTGTGAATTGTGGAAACAAATAGAATTAGATGAACAAAAATTCCAGAGAGCAGAGAGTTCTCCCGAGGTGAGCTGTCTTTCACAGGTTGCTTCCCTGGGACATTTCCTGATTCTCAGCACAAATCAGACCCGGTTCATGCAAAAGCACCTGTAAGAGAAAAAGGAGAAACCAGCGAAGCTTTTGGCATTGATACAAGTGACCACAATCATTTGGAAGCAAAAATACCCCTAAATGCTTGGCTGGTGTTCCTTGTAGTACCTTTGCCGAATTCTGAGGCTGAGCGCAAGGTTGGAGAGTTTCTGTAAAGTAGATTAAAATGTCCAATAATCCCAACGTAATTGGGAGAGAAAGTTTCACTTGAGGAAAGGGGTCTGGCTCAGAAACAAGGCTGGCCTTCCCAAAATGTTTATCAAATTTGGGTGTAGTGTAAGGCAGTGTAAGATGCCAAAGAACAAACCAAATCTTCTACCATCCTTCAGAGCTCTTGATCAAAAGTATGGGAGAGACAGGCCTGAGGAATAAAAGCAGAACTAGAAGTAAAGGGAGTCTTACTAAAATGTCAACTCAGTCTTGATCCAACTCAGTCTCCCTTGGGTTAAGGTGATGAGATCCTCACTTTATCGGCCTCACAGAGGAAAAATGGAGCTGAGTCTGGTAGGAGTAGCATGACACAGAGTTTCCACACTTGCTTTGTGCATAATATGTGGCATATGGCAACAAATTACTAACACAAAAAGAGGCAAAGAATTGTGATCAATTACCAAATGAAACAAACAAACAATATAAGCAGATGCAAAGAGAAGAATGAATATTGTATTTAGCATCCAAAGACTACATTTTTAAATAGATTTAAGGAGTACATATGTTTTTTTGTTACATAGCTAAATGGTATAGTGGAGAAGTCTAGGCTTTTAGTGCACCTGTCACCTGAATAGCATAACATTGCACCAGATAGATAATTTTTCATCCTGTACCCTCATTGCAGCCTCCCCCCTCTAAGCTTCCAATGCCTTTTATGCAAAGACTACATTTTGAAATGTTAAAGAAATTGCAAGATGATATTAACAAAGTGACAAAAAGATGTAGAATTTGATCAAAGAACTGGAATCTGTAAAAATTAATTATCCTAAGACTGAAAAATACAATATCTGAAACTAAGACTTCATTGGATGAGTTTAACAGCACAGCTGAAGATTGGTTAAATGATCCCAAAGACAGATCAGCATAAAATATTTGACTGAAGCATGGAGAGAACAAAAGAACACACATACCAATCACATGCAAGTCATCATGCAAAACGCTGTGTCATCATTAGAGTTACTGAAGAAGAAAGAAAGAACAGTGCAGGATAAATATATGAAGAAAACATGATCAAGAATTTTCCAAAATTCTTAAAGCTAGCAACACTCACATTCAAGAATCTCAGCTAACTCAGGATAGATAGAAAGGAAACCATAACTAGGCATCTGCTCTCTGATTCTAGTGGGCTGGATGGTCAAGGTGCCAAAGTCCTTATTTTAAACCCAGATGAAATGTGCTACAAATTATCTTATTAATACGCTAACTTAAAAGGGAAATTCACTTCAACAAGTTCAAAACAAAGAACACGTGAAAGATGAATAAATTGCACTTATCATTTGAAGATTTTAGCTGCTTTTCAAAACAAATAGAAACCATTTGTTTCAAATTGTCCTCTAACAGAGACAAAGGAAACCAATTTCAGGAGGAAGTTCCATGGCTGAAAAATATGAGTCAATTGGAACACTGAGAAAATAATTCAAAAGGAGTAAAGAATATTGTCTTAACTCTTTGCATATTGACTTTAGAACGCACAGGTTTCCACTACAGAAAGCTCGGCTGAGGTTCTCACGATAACAGAGTAATAGTGAATCAGGCACAAATTGGGGGTGTAATCAGAGGTAAAGGTCCAACATTTCTTTACTGAGCCCTGAACAGGTGCCAGGCATTATGCTAAACTCCTTACAAAGCTCATCATGGCTAGGAAATGAACTGTACGTAGATCACACATGGGTATGAAAATAAAGTCATTTATTAACTTGAACCTCCATAAGGTAAATCCTTTCACACAGCCCAATATCTTCCAGTCCATTTCAACTCTTTTTTCCTTATTGAGAAATAAACATTCATTCTAGCTGCCGGCTTCTGGATTTGTCTGGAGTGTTGCGAATCCCAGTGGAATCAGCCTGGGTCCCACTTTGTCCCTTCTTCAGGCATTTGTGTCACTCCCCTCCTCCCTCTTCTCAAACTGCCCATCCCCCCTTCCTTTGTTTGCAGCATCCCCTCCCTATCCCCACGCCTGGCTATGAAATGGGATATAGTCCCCTGACTTTCTCCTTCTCTTCCAGGACACAAGTTTACTTCCTCGACTGTTTCCACTAACCATTTTGAGAAACAGGAATAAGTAAAATCATAAGCATTGAAGAGATTAAAAAACTCATCATATGCTTGCAGCCATGCTTCCTGGAACCTCCTTACTCTACATCTGAAATTATAACTAAGTGCAGTTGGGATTCTGCCCCCCACTATCAGTCACCTAATTTATTTCTGGGTTCTATTAATTGATTAAATTGAATCCTGCTGATGTAGTGAAAATCTGATGTTCCCTGGATCCAAGTTCCTAATTCACAACTCTGAGGCTCCCCAGAAAAGGTATCTGCTGACTTTACCAGCTATTTCCTCCAAAACATGGGAGTCTCCAAGGTAAACAATTTACTAGCACTTGGTACCTCTCATTCCTCTGCCTCCTTGGAGGAAAAAGAGAAGAGAATTTGGAAGAAAAAGATTCTCAAAGCCTAATAAAGTGAGATTTTGCCCCGCTTTGGACAGATCCATGTACCCATCTCCCATAAATAAAGCTACACAACAAGAATTTTGCCATCTGTTGAGAAATTCCTGAGCTCCTGGCTTTCAAACCAATAATGTATATCTCCCCTGCGTCACTCAATTGAGTCATCATCTTTTCAAGCTAGACACATAGGAGCTATCTTTTCTTCCTTCTTTTTCCTTTACAGTTGATTTAAGATTGTCACTTATTTCCCTACTCATTTTATAGCCCTCCACATCCTCACACTTTTTCTTTTTTATGTTGAATATATTTGCTAGTCACAGGTAGTCACTCTTGAAGTATCTTGGAAGAAACTGATACCAGTTGATGTTTCAAAGATTGACTTTCTATACTGCTCTATAATTTCATTTTAATGATGGTTCATTCTATTGTTTCGGGTTAATACTGTTCTTTCATAAATAACTTTCTCCTCAAAAGGTAGAGTTTTTCCAGCAGTTCCTGCTTAACTCTTTATAAACACAGTAAGATAGGCAAAGGGGTACTATATATCTACCTTCTACTGCTCTAGCTTTGATGCCTGGCATTGAGCATGAAAAGCAAACAGAGGAGCACAGCAGTTAGCAACTTTCACCACTTTTCACCTCTTCTTCCCCATTATCAAATCTATCTAAAGAAGACATCACTCTGACTGCTGGGAGATGTCAGGCTTCAGAAAGGAAGTTTAAAATTATGTAAGAAATGAGATCAATGACCTCCATTTCCTTGCCTCCTTGGTAAATAATTTGTGGTTTTCCGAAACTGGAAGCATATTTTATAGTTCAAGCAGGCTTGGCAGTAAATTGTCCCAAGGCTCATAAAAATGTGCACACAGGGTTTTGCAGACACCAAATTAAATAACTAAAGTGAGGTGAAACCAAAACAGAGCAGACGCGAGTATGCACAGGAATATCCCAACCCCAGGACTGCCGACAGAGTCTTCTACCTTTTACTGTGCACCATAAATTCTAGAATATTAAACAGTTCAGTGGTAGGTAAGTTGTTCAAGTTGCTCTTTTTTTAACCCCCAAAATATTTCTAACACCAGTTTTGACTGCCTTAATGAAAGACATGGCTTAGGATTTGCAGCCTGGAACTTGAGAACAATTCAGGCCTAGCAAAGCCATCCATCATCCTCCAGGTCTGCACTTGCTGACAGAGGCGGGGACGGGCAGTCAGAGCTGGCAGTAAGTGACTCTGAGGGTAGGGCTGAGGTGAGCAAAGGCACAAGCTCGGGCACTGAAGAAAAAGAAGACAACAAACATGGGGATGTCAGCAGGCTACACATCATACGGAGTAAGAAGAAATTGGCTCAAACTTATATCCTAAGCCCTCACTTTTACTTCCCTTCCCAATAAAACATTAGGTCATTGTACCAAGACCCTGTTTATCAGGACATAACCCCACTGTAAGTCAAGGAGTATCTCTCTATATTACAGAGTGAGAGAGAGAAAGAGAAAATAAAGAAAAATCAAAATATCCATGGCTCAATTTGAGAATAAATTTGTAAGTAATGACCTTTTTTCCCCAATTAAGAAGCTAATGAAGAAACAGACACTGACAAAAACAAATACCAAGCACAATATTATATGTAGGATTTTCTCTTTTAATTTCGTTTATTATAACTTCTTATGAAATAAATTATTTGCCAGAATGTAGGTTGCTTGGGGGCCAGGAATGTTCAGACATTCATCGGTCTGTCCTTTGGGTCTAATAGCAAGTCGTTTGCTCCATGTTTGCATGAACCAGTGACCAGCACAAGTGCAGCAGAAAAACAGAAATTTTAGAATAAACGCTGTCTGGTGTTGGAAGTTGAATTGCATATCTGGAAGGCATCTCTTCCTTGATTTGTGACTTTAAGGATGAGGGGACATTTTTGAAAAGGTACATGGTGGTTGCTTTGTAGTTGAGCACAGAGTCACTGGGGACTCAGGGTGTCCCAGACACAGGGAGCAGTGTGGGTGGCAGAGGAATCTAAGGGCGTGAGGGCAGTAATAGCCAGCAGGGTGGTTCATGAAAACTGTTTGATCCAGCAGATGCTTTTTTTAGAATTCTAAAAGACTGGCATTTTATTGCCTATTTGGTCATTTAAATCCTCATGGACCTTCCACTTGTTCAACCTGAATTTTAAATCACAAAAAAAGAAAAAACAAAATGGGTGGAAGGGATTTGCTGGTGAATAACACTCTCTTCATGAGCTTCCTTGAAAAATAAACAAAATTAATGTTACAATAAAACAAAATGAAAAATTAGGCTGCTAATATTGACATCCCTCGCCCCCTCCACCCCCAACCTAGAAAAAAGAAAAAATCAGCATTAAAGCCCTGGATAGGGGGCGGCAGAGAGACCGAGTGTTCCTTTTGTGTTCTCTTTTGATCATTTCACTGCTTCTACTTTATTTTAATAATGTGTCCAAAGACTGATTCAACCTCTCTCTCCCACTTTAATAAAGGTTCATTAGTGGATTAGGAGAGATTTGAAACTGAGCCCAGTGGAGTCAGCAGAGACAAGTTCCAAACAGCCATCCAGGGCATTTTGAAAAACGCCAAGCCAGCAACCTGGAAAAGAGCCACCCATAAAACGTGGGTGTGCTTGTGGATGTGAGCTCCACTGGACAGACAGAACACCCCCACTTCTAGATGGGCAGGAGGGGCCACATGACCCACTGAAAATGAGCAAGGCAGAGAATGCCGTGTTCGCTTTGAGCCAACCTTGACAAAATAAACACAGCCCATCAGCATGGAAAATACGGGTGATCCACCACTCAATATTGTAATACAAGTAAGCAAGTAGGTACAGCCACTTGGCCTGTGCTGCTCTGGGGGCCCACCATCCTCTTCGAAATCTGCAAGTCCCTCTCAACAGAAGCATGTCCCGCAGTCCTACCCACCCTACAGAGATCAGTCACAGACGTTTGCAGCAGTGCAGATGATTCACTCATGAATGTGCATCTCGGTTCCTTCTAAAACCTCTGGGAGTGAAACTAGGGAGGGAGTTGTTGACTTCTTCCTTTTTCTCCTATTTCCACAGGACTTTCCAAAATTATTTCCAAAACTGATGACATATTTCAATATGCAAGTAAAAATACTACTTCTATTAATATTACCAGGAATGATAATAAGCTAACATTTAAGATCTTATGACTGTTTCTAAGAACTTTACAGCTGTTCGGTCATTTAATATTCAAAACAATCCTGTAACACACCATAACCCACACTCTTGGTTGTCTGACTCAAGCCCCCTTTTCTACCAAATTCAAGCAACTGTGGCCAAGAGACAGGATTCGGGCCCATAGGTGAGATTCTGCTTGTACAGCTCACTCTTGACCTAATCCCTTCCCTGTCTACCCTCTGTTTTATCCTTTCCATTCCCTTTTTGTTGCAGGAATTAACAGAAGGTGATGCTGACTTTGGACTCAGGTAAGCTGGGCTCCTGCCTCAGTCCTCAGGCTTCAGGGACCCAAACTGCCCCGTTCCTTTCAAGACACTTTCTAAGACCCCCACCCAGTGCCTGGGTCTGGCTAGAGCTGGTAGTGTTGTCTGGGCAGGTTGCCTGAACCAGCTGGGGACTTGCATGTCCCACCTCGCTTTCTCCCGTTTAACGTTCTTTGCAAGCCGCTACCTTGCGCACGGGGCGGAGCCGGTACTCTGAGGAGCTCCAGAACTCATGCCTGCAGGGTCACCCCAGGGCCCTGGGGCTGAGCTCCAGTTCCAGGAAAGCAGCCTGGTGAGTGGCTCAGTTCTGCTGACTGGCACAGGATTGCTGTCATGGGACGGCGTGACATCGGGCTGCCAGAATGGTGCTGACATCCTGATTCTGAGTGATTCTCAGTCACTTGGACACAGGATGAGCTCAGGACTCTGGGCTCCCAACAGCCCTCAGCCAACGCTTGAGTCTGAGCTGCATGTCTGGCTCCCTGCATCCTCAGTCACCCCGATGCTGCCACTGGGGTGCTGCCTCTGGTCTACAGCACCCGAGGTGGCAGGCAATCTTTACCCTGCGCACCCTGTTGCTGCTGGCACCCAGGGCTGTCCACTTATCCTTCCTCAGGCTCTGCACCACAGTCCTCAGGGCCTGCTTCACCCATGCCCTGCAAAGGTTTTCTAGATTGCTACTCTGCAGCAACTACAGGCCCTTCCATTCTGTGTCCATTCTGGCCTCCAACAGATATGTTGACTTTGTGCTCTCCCAGCTTAAGCTGAGGCAGGTAAGGGTCAAGGATTCTTTGCATGAGTGGGACCACTCTTCTTGCTCTACCTGCAGGCCCCTCCCCTGTCCTCCCCACTGGAGACACTGTGAGAAAACCAGGGGTGCAATCAACATAAAAAGAGTTCACATTTTAGGAATGCTGTGATTACAGCCTGAGCAGTTCAAGAGAATACATAGTTGAAAAATGTGTTGTTCTATATTTATAGCATAAAGTCCCAAATGATAAATTTAACACGGTCATAAAATAAATGCTTGCGCACATTTTCCTGCATGCTCTGTGCATTTGTGGTCATCTTCAAAACAGCACAGAAACAACTTTGAAAGAGCCATCGGAAGCTAGTGTTCACAGGCAGCAGGACGGATGATGCAGCATCGTGAGTAATGATGTAGCCAGCAGGAAACAAATGGCATCGGGGACCTTAGCGGAAAGAAGAGCTATAATGTTTAAGCACAGACAGGTTCTGACTAGCTACAAGACTTGAATGATAACAGCATCATTACCTTTTTCTCACAGTGGGAGATATGAAATTACCTGGGAACAGCACATTTGACACTATATAAAGAGATGATTCCTGGATCTAAAGTGAAATAGATGGTGTCTGGATACCATGAAGAATCATCAAGAACTCTGGACGATAAACATATCGGTGCCTCTTCTCTACCCATCATTCTGTATCTTCCGTGATAAATTACTGAATATATAAAATTTGTAAATATGTGTTTACAAATTTTGCACAGTATTTTCATAATAAATGGAATTGCTTATATAAACAGGGGACCCACAAAAAACATCTGCCCGGGGCTCCACACGCCCTATAGGGCTGGTCCTAAAGCAAGATGTGGAGTGGAGACATCTGCCATGTCCTAGCTCTGAAAAGTGCATGACAAAGGATGAGAGCAGTACAAAGCTGACTCTGAGATTTTTGTACATCTTGATCAATTCTCATTTTTTAAGAATCCTGGATCTGGGTGATGGGCACACTTACAACCCTGACCCAAGCATAACAAAATCGATACATGTGACCAAAAACATTTGTACCCCCATAATATTTTGAATTAATAAATAAATAAAATATAATAATTCATCATTTAGATATCATGTTATTGGGGGGGGGGAAAGAATCATGGTAAGTAGAAAAATTACACCTGGAGAATTTGTCTAGAATACAATTCTCATTTTCTATGACAGGCAGAAATGCCAGTTGAAGCTTGACATCAGTGCAGGAGAGACTCAGACTTCAGCCGCAATGAGTAAAGTCCCCAAGGCCACGTAAACACCCTTTGAACAAAGAAGAAAAAGTAGGGAAAACATGGTTGTGCAACTGTACCACTTGAGGAAATAGCATATAAGGAGACAGGCTGCCAGTGTAACTAGAGAATGAACTAGACAATAACATCACTGCAAGCCAAGAAGAAGGACAATTCACCATGACAAGACAGTTCTGCGGCAATGACTATGTAGTTACGGTAGTTTTATTCAATGTTAAAACAAAACTTGGAAAAGAAGTTGATCTATTTTCACGACTTATTGGGTCCTACTCACCTGTTCTTTGGAAACTGCTTCATTTCCTCCAGGACTTTTTTTTTTAAAAAAACCATTTACAAGGCTACACATGTTTTTGGTTACAAGGATTGCTTTTGTAATGCTTGAGTTAGGATTATAGTATGCCTGTCACCCAGATAGTATTCAAGAAAATGCAAATTAAGACCACAATGAAATAAAAGCCATTCTTACCCCAGTTAGAAGGGCTCTTATTAAAAAGTCCAAAAACAATAGATGCTGGCATGGATACAGAGAGAAAAGAATGCTTATACATTGTTGGTGGGACTGCAAACTAGTACAGTCTCTATGGAAAACAGTATGGAGATTCATCAAAGAACTAAAAGTAGACCTGCCATTTGATTCAGCAATACCGCTATTGGGTATTTACCCAAAATAACTGCTTCATTTTCCTTCCACTCCTTTTGTGCTACACACACATTTTCTTTTCCCACCATGTCTCCTGTTCTATACTATCAGAGTATAGCCCGGGGCAGTATGGTCTGTCCCTCACGAACAGCAACACTTTGACATTGGGAAGTGCTATCCTATGTACCAGTCTTCTAATGTCAGTTGCATTGTTTTGAAGCATTGTTATTCCCTCCTTTGCTTTGTGATAATTATGCCCATTGGTGTCTTCACTCACTTTTCAAAAGAGCAGCAAGAAATGCATAACCCCAGAGCAACAGGAGCAAAACCCACTGCTACTTCCTTTTTCTGGAGTCTTTTGCTCAGATCAAGCTACCACTTGCTGTATTCATATTCTGTCAGGAAGAATTACAAAAGTAAATAAGTTTTATTTGCACTAGAACTCTACCTTAGGCAATTATTAGAAACCACAATTAATTCAAACAGAAGCACTGTGCAATGACTTCAATATTTAGAAAGGCCAAGTTATTTTATCCTTCCTTTATTGAGTCAATCATACTCTTCCAAGGAGTTAGCAATTTCTGTATTCTTGTCACTTAATTGGTAGTAGAGAATGTCTACAGCTTTTTTTTTTTTTTTGCAAACTTCAGACATGATAGGGAGAAGAACAAAAATTAAAGAATATAAAGAATAAGATAAAAGGAGTCTGTAAGAGTGAGAGGAGGGAACAGAAACATAAAAGAAGCATACCCAATAGGATGGAGCAGAGTACCACCAGAATGGCCCATATATTAGAGAGAGACTCCTGGGATGCAGTTATCAGTCAAGTGCTGTATATCCTATTTATGTAACTGGGACAGCAACAGCAAGGCTGTGTTTGGGAGATGAATTGGCTAATGAGCACTTGCTGCGTGCTTGTCTGACTCAATGCATACGGAAGATTTCAAGCCCAATTGTTGCAAATTGGTACTATTTTTCGTTGTTGCATTTCAATGTCCCTCTTTAGATCAAAGTGAGGATGGTGGTACCGGGAAAAGGAAGCCTGGGTTCACCTAGCAGAATACACTTTGTTCCCAGCAATTCCATCAACATAACAATAATCGTGTCAAATGTCATAATACAAGTGCCAACAGAAGAATTCGAACACTTTGTTTTGATTCTGGCTTTAGGAGGATTTCAGTATATGAGGTTTCCTGGCTTAAATTATTTACCCGAAATGTTTAAATAAGAGCTACCATTGAGTGTGTGTCTGCAACGTGCTGGGTATGCCTTCAGGTACCTTAAATGGAATAATTTAAGGAACCCTCATGACATCCCTACCCTCATCTTGCAGATGAGGAAACTGAGGCTGAGAGGGACCAAGCAACCTTGCAAAAGTCTAACATCTCATAGTGATGGAGCTGGGTTATAACCACAAAGTAGTTCATTCAAATATATTTTTGATCTCTCAGACATTCCAACACGTTAAATAAATTAACATCAGCTAGGAATTTTTAAAAAATGACTTTTGATTTAATTCTATTCACTGCATCTACCATTAATGTCATTCATCTACAAAATAAATATGAACTGGACAGAACATGAAAGAATATTGTCTTTGGTCACCCTCTAAAATAAGTTAAAAAAAAAAAAAAAGCAGAACTTTTTATTGCCTGTACCAGGTGGTACATCAAATGCCTTTATAGGTATGTCCATCTGCACAATCAGTGTTTCATTTTTCATTTTAAGCCCCACCCTACACCCAGCAGAAGAGAAAGTTTTCTAAACCACGCAGACCCATGTTACTTTTATAGTAGGGCTGGTGAGGGCGTGGGGTGCTGTTCTTGTTTAATTCTGGAAACCAGCACTCACAATGGAAACCCAATCCTACAAAACTATACCTGTGGGACAGTATCACCTTTCAGTCTCATAACCTTTAATTGCCTGTATAATTCACACTTTTATAACATAATTATGGGCTAATATCACATTTGCACACAAACTTCACACAGGCAATAAAATGGGCACCACAATAAATCAATTACAGCAGCCTGAAAAAATCAAAGACACATCTATGAGGTAGCTACTTATGCGTATGCTGGTCTAGAAAAATTTCCTCTCCCTCTTTAGTTTGTCTATTAGCCCACAGCTAAATCCAGAAAACTGGACCATGCCATCATTTCTATTTAAATTAATGTAGAAATATTTCAATATTAATAACTAGCCTTCAGTGGGCTTTTTAGTTTGGAATTTACTACCTCATATATTTTTCTTATAACACACCAAGCAACTGTGTGAAATGTCAGGCATGTGATTATCAACATTTTACACATATAAAATTGTGAACTGAGACAGATGATGTAACATGATGTCTGGTCACATGGCTAGGAGATATTGCAGTCCGGATTCAAACCTAGGTCAAACCCACTTTAATATAAAGCAGTCCATATTGACACAAATTTTATTAAACAGAAATCAAGAAAACGTTCTAAGAGTAGGCTGTGAGCATTTCCCTGAGGTATTTCTATAAATCCAAGCACACTACAGCTCACCACCACATAAAAGACAAAGATGTGAAACCAGACTCGAAATGAAAACCAACATAACTATTTTTACTGCCCACGCTCTGTATAAAAAGCAAGAGGAGGAAAAAGCTTGAAGATCAAATGACAAAGAACTTTCTAAATCTGTCACTTAGTAACATATTGCCAAATTCGTGTTGTCTTTGCCCCAAAAAGTTTAAATTCCTCATCCCACTACAGAAGATTTCATTCTCATTTTCTTTCATTCTCTCTCTCTCTCTCTGTCTCTTCCTTCCAAGCCTCCCACCTCAGTATACCACATTCTTGGACAAAATGGAAGAATGACAAAGTTACTGATTAACGTGTAATACCAAAAAAAAAAAAATGTGTAAAGTGAACTGTTTTCCTATCTTTGACATTTTCTTTTTTCCTCCCATTTTTACTGATTTTCCACGATCACATTGTCTAATGAAGACCTGAGGTATTGCAGGGCCAGATAAAACACAAAGACAAAACTTATGCCTCCAGAGATGCATATGTGCACACAAAAACCTACCCCTGAGCTGCTTCTTTCTCTGTGTCTGCATCTCAGACCACTTACCATCTATAAAACATTGGTGGGCAATTGGTAATTCTTTCCAAATCCAAATTTAACCTTCTAGAGCCACATTAGTGGATGGAGCTTTGGCATCAAACTCTCCCAGTCAGGAGCAGAGAGGTGGTGCTTGAGCAGATATCAAGCCTCACTGAACTGTACCCACAGGACAGAATAGAACCTTCCACAGGCTGCTTGGCATGACTTGCCTGGCAGGGGCTGAGTTGCTGTACTTACACGGGGCACTCAGAAATCCATCCACCTGAGCCAACAAAATCATGGCCAAAGCTCACGCTAATTGCAGTCTGTGGGTGGCCAGTGCAACCCAACCATACCCCTGTGATTAAACCTCAGGGGGCTTCTGAAATGTCTGCAGGCACAGCCTGGCCACCTTCTCCCCACAGCATCTAGGTATCTTCAACAAATTGTTGGACAAGTTTACAGGAGACTCTCCCTTTCCAATTTTATATTTCTGTAATAATTGAGTGTCTTATTTAAAGCAGAGATCAGAAAAAAAATAAGATCCTTAAAAATTACCTCTGGCTCAGTATTCTTCCTAATCATTGCTATATTTGAATAACAAGTACAAATGAAAGCTGTCTTGCCTCTGTTTAAGTTGAGTCATGATAATACAGAGCTGAGCTGCTTCCAAAGACTGCTAAGAATGGTTCAATTTAAATGATTGTCTCATTGTGGAAAATGAGTGGGTTCTGTGGAAGGTCTTCAGGTCTGTTTCTAGGTTGCATATCATAAAGTCTGTGCCCTTCACAGCCATGAGAAAAAGGATAATTTGTAAATAAGTAAAATGTAAGACTGTATGTGCTATAATTTGACCCTTTCATTAGAAAGCTGGCTTAATTCTGGAAATTTCTTCAATACATTGAGTTGGAAATTTTCCACCAAACTATACATTGATTTTATAAAAAGAACACACCATATCACACATCCAGTGTTAAAATGCTCCTGGCTCTACCTTCACAGACAACCTAGTACCCAGCCACTGCTCACCACCTCTACTGCTATCACACCGGCTCAAGCCCTTGTCTCTCACCTGGAGTATAGCCTCCTTGTGGAACCTACATAGCCTCTCAGGGGCCTATTTAAAACACATGATCCTTTAAAAACATAAGTCAGGTCATATCACTGCTCTGCCCAATACCCTGCGATGGCTCCCTAGTTCCCTCTGGGAAAAAGCCAAAACTCATAAATGGCCCCCCTTGAATTGGCTCCCAGTAGAGCTGACTCCTCATCCCCGATCCAGCATACTGGTCTCCTGCTGTCGTCAATTACACCTTGGCTGTGGCTCCTCTTTCTGCCTAGAAACCTCTTCTCTAGATATCTGCACAGCTAATTCTGTCCTCCTTCTTCAAATCTTTGCTCAAATTATCCCATTTCAATGAGGCTTCCTCGGGCCACCCTATTTAAATTGTAACCACTGCCTTTCTTCCTCCCCCACTGCCCTACTTTATTATTCCCTTTTCCATAGGATTTAGTCTCTTCTGGAATATTATATAAATTACTAATGCATTATGTTTATTATTTGTCACCTGTCTTTGTTCATTTGGTTCATTCATATATCTCAAATCACCTGGAACCCTGCTTGATCATAGTAGGGGCTCCGTGAATATTTGGCTTATGACAAACACCACATGTTCTCACTAATAAGCGGGAGCTAATAGATGGGTACACATGGGCACAAAGCAATATAAAGGACAAGAGAAATCAAGAAAGGGGGAGGGGGGAGGAGGTTGTGGGATAAAAACTTACCTATTGGGAACAATGAACACTATTCTAGTGATGGGCACACCAAACACCCTATGTAAGCATTATATAATATAAGATATCCACGTAATAAAAAACACTTCTTCCCCCTTAATATTTTGAAATTAAAAAAATATATATTTGGTTGATGAATGTTGAATGAAAGCTTAGTTGGAAATAGAAGCTAGAATTTTCACTGTAAGCATCATAACTTGTAAAGCATACCCTAATTGAGAAACACTGCATTGCTGTCTCTTATCAATATAATCCATTATGAATTTAGGAATTTCCTTTTTCTTACATGCAGTTCTTAATATTGATTTACCTCTCCAACACAATCCCCACAGGAATGGAAGAAGTTCTAGTTACTCTCTTTCTACTCCAACCAAAGTCATATGTTTTGAGAAGACCAAATGGAAAGTAGGCATATGAACTTAAAAATTTTCAGTCATGCCTGAATGCTTACTGGTGTATATGTACCATTAGAATGGCCTCATAAATTGTGACAGCAAGTCAGAGAAAGCCAATTTTGATATCCAAAATTCAACTAGATAATCATTTTAAATATTCATCAAAGTTATAAGATCTTAAAACCATGAAAAAATGTAGAATCACATCAAGGAATAAAAAGATCTTTACCACTTAATAGAAAATGTACTTTTAAATATCTTGAAATTCTATAAACTGTCTTAAGATAGTACAATGGTCTTAAGAAATCAAGGGAAAATATATGTACAAATCTTGCAAACCAATAAAATATGAAGTTCCATCAAGTGATCAACCTGGATGAACCTGCAGATTTCTGTGAACAAAGAGAAGGATTGGGGAGTGTGTATATAACCTGGAGCCACAAGTGTAGGCCACAGGACCAAAGAGACCTACCTTTTTTATGTTTTAAAGCCCACGACATAACAACTATTACATAGGGCTCCACGAATCCTGCCAAGACCATGCACAAGAATCTCAGCCCTGCCCAAACTGAATTAACCAGGAGGCTACTTTCATCCATAAACAGGGAAGCATCTTTTAACCTTGGGAAAACATAGAATTTATCAAAGAAAATTTTAAGAGCATCAAGACCCTCATATATTATTTACGTTAAAATGAAATCCAGAGGCCAGGTGTGGTCCCAGCTACTGGGGAGACTGAGGTGGGAGGATCGCTTGAGCCCACAAGTTCAAGCGCAGCCTGGGGAGCATAGGGAGACCTCATCTGCAAAAATATTTTTAATTCTTTTAATTAAAAAAAAAAACTTAGAAGAGTTCCTGGCCCAAAATAAATGTTCGGTAAATATGGGCAATCATTATTTTTAAAAAATGGAATCCATGTGTATTTAATGTGCTTTTTGTGACAAACTTCTTAAACCAAACATTCCAAAGTACTTGGAATGATTTGGCCTATTGAAGTGACAGTCTTATGACGTCAATTTAAAATATGCAACTGAGTCATTGACTTAAACTTAGGGTCTTAAAAGTATTCTAAGTCTGTGCATGCTAGGTCTGTGCAAAGATAATTAAGGTCCTAAAGTTTCTTTTTATATTTATAATAGTTATCTAGCATGAGAGAAAGTTTTATTTTCAAGGAAGATAATGGAGTGCTTAAAGAAAAGTAAAAAGTATAAAATTTATAAGTGCCTGCTTAATAGAGTAATATACTAGGTTGAAATGGGGGTTATCTAGGTTCATAAATGGAGCCAACATTATTTAAAGGCCACTTATAAATTATTGTGAAAACTTCTAAACAGTATAGGATAGAATAAAATAGAGTAATAAGGTTTGTGAACTGAACTTTAAAGACTCAAAAACAATTGGGGTTTTGAATGCACAACTTTCTTAAACTACTACCAGTGGGATCAAAATAAGTAAATCTTTCATTAGTCTTTTCTGAATTTTCTGCCTTTTTCTGCAAACCAAAAACACTTTGGGAAAGGTGAAGAATGATGAAGACCCAAATGCAGGACTCTGAGCCAAGGAAAGCTGGTGTGAGGAGGAGGGGGTGTCTTGAAGATGCTCTTTAGGAATAGTGGCAGTTTCTAGAAGAGTGGCCTGAAAATGTTAGTGTTATGGGCAGAAGGGGAAGTTTTCCCTGAAAAATGAAATCATAAGAAAATGCTCAGAAGTGCTCCAGACACCACATGTGAGGAAGAAGGGAACCCCCGTAGGACTTGCCAGAACCAGGAAGGGAAGGAAGTTGCTCAACCCAAGCTCTTGCAGAACTACAGCTGTGACAGAGGACAGGGTCAGGGACTTCTGATCTGAGCCCCCCTCCCCTCTCCAGAAGCCCCCTTTATCCTGACACTCTGCCATTGCAACCACGCATAAACCGAGGGGATTTCTTGGGGGACAGTCTATGGCACACACTAAAGAATGAATGTGTGCGGATGATACTCTCTGTTAACAAGTTCATTTTCCAGGATGATTTTGAAAGAGCTGAGCTCTAAATCCTAACTGCTCAAAGCTTTCTTGAATTCGGAGGGGTGTCTACAGTAATTAGTAAATCTAGCAAAATTTAGTTTAAAAAAATGTTATAACACCTCGCATGTCTACAGGTGCATGACAATAATACTGCTGATTAACCTTTATTTAGTTCACAAAAAGGTTTTTTCTGCACTGTCTTCTCTAACCCTCAAAATGGCCCAATTCTCAGGGGTACAAATCAGGTTACTCTTAACTTGATTTTGCTTAATATTTTAATTGTGTGACTAAATACACACACACAAGTACACACACACATACACAAGTACACGCACCCATTTTCTCCTGATTCTCTGCAGGGGGACGAGCTGCCAGGAGAGGCTGGGCCCAGTAAGGTCCCTGTGCCTGGGAGGGTTGAATTCCCTTCTTGGATTTCAGACAATCCAGGATTCTGAGACTGTGGGGCAGGTGTTGACAGTGACTGTACCAAGGTGGAGACTTGGGAGGAGCCTCCTCTCTGGCCAGCCAGGACGCCTTCCCTGAGTGACCTTGATCCCATTCTCTCCTTCAATGTCCAGGTAGAGGAAATGTTCTTCCTGCATTTCGATGTGCTGGAATGAGAAACCTCCCTGCGCTGGAGGACTAGAGTTCTCTTTCTTCGCTCGTCACTCACTGGCTGGAGATTTTAGGCCACTCGCTCCATCTTAGGCGTGTTTCCTCACATGTAGGGTGGAACGTTCTACAAATATGAATTTGAAAATATCAATATTATTATAAAACCTGAGCACAAGGCATAAAATAATAGTTCTCAGACTACTGAGATAAGTGGGTGTTACTATTTACCAAGTCCTTTGTGTTACATCACCTCCCTTGAAGGCGGGAAGGCGTCCATGGCAGCATCTGTCTCCTTTTCTAGTGCTGAGGTTTCCTCTTCGCAGAGAGGCTGATGGACGGGGCATGCGTGGAGGTGAACGCTGGTGAAATGGTTCCTGGCTGGCTGCGGAGAACCAGACCCTATGAGCATCCCCAGGTGGAGACAAAACATGCAGGGCCTCGCGGGGGAGTGTGAGCGGGGCTGGCGGAGAGAACCCCTCTGGGGTGGGCAGAGGCAGAGGCAGAAGCAGCGAGGGGACCCAGCAGTGCTCGCTGCTTTGTACGTGGGGCCCCGTGTCTCCAGCCCTGTGTTGCTACAGCTGGCCACCCATCTGTCTGCTCTCAGTGCCATTTGGGGACCGGATAATAAGAAGGCCAAACCTAAGTGATTCTGCTTTCTTTGTTTTTTTTTTCCACTTGCTGCTAATAGTAGACAAAGAGATTAAAAGGAGAACATATTAGACCTCCCTTTCCAATCCTAGCAGCAAGGAATACAGACATAAAGATATTTTATGGGAACTGCAACTAGCTACCAGATGCTAACATTCATTTAACTTGACAATGAGCCTGCTGTATTCCCTATGCATCCCTGAGTGGCTGTCTTCTCTATGTCTGCCCTTCATATACCCTACTTTCCTTTCAATAAAGGTTACTGTTTAGAGTTCAGGAAAGAAGTCGATGTGAGATATTTGAGATTTCTATTATTTTTCTCTGAATCACTTAATAATTTTAAAAAATTTAATCTAATATTCTGTTTGGTACCTAATGTTTTGGAAAAGTTAAATATACAACATATATTTTTTCCAGCACACTCCCAGAAAAATTATAAGATATATTATAATAACTTCTTTTGTAGGCAATCTATTTTCTTTGTAAAGTTTAGGTAATATGTTTTGGTTTTTTTTACATGAACATGCCTGGTAACTAAATTCTGAATTAGGTAGGAAATAATGTGCTTCTATGTTTAGAGAAGATGCTTTATTAAGTCTTCCAGACAAATGGGGATTTTCAAAGGAAATATTCATGAAAATAGTTTTCTTTTGGAAGAGCCAGTGTTGCAAAGATGGCCAACCAGATGTAGAAGGGCAACTCTAATATCAAATATGCCTTTTTATTGTCATATTCTGTGTACCAGGTTTTATTAAGACAATATGTGGTGTTACAGAGAATGGTAGAGCTGGACCACACATTCCATCAGAGAGCAATCCATTTGACTGCACAGGGCACTGAGGGTCAGAGAGGTTTGGTGATTTGCTCAAAGCTACATGAGTTTGTGCAAGCGTTGGAAGCACGGGCCAGAGCTTCTAACTCCTAACTGGGTGTTCCTTCCTGAATTATGAAAGCATTTTCCTACTCCCGAGGAAAGGTAACTCATAAATGCATGCTTCTGGGAAACCTAACTCTGACTCACCGCCTTAACCAGCTCTTTCCTTGTGGAGAGAAAAGTGGGCTGGCTGGGGCAAGGCAAGATTTCTGCTCGAGTCTGTCTGCACGTTCCCTAAGGCAGAAAAGCCAGAAAATCTTATTATTATTTTCTGAAATTTCCAAGTCACAGGTTCTAAACCTGCTAGTGTAGGTGTGACCTCTATTCAGGTGACGTCCATGAGCCCTCTGCCCCAGACCCCTTGCTTTTCAGCTGGAGACTCCTCCAGCTACAAACCGAGGGCAACGTCTGGCACGCTGATCTTTCCACATGAGAGGTGTGAAACCAGGCAGGTCTCCCTAGCATTTCCATCCAGGGGGTGCTGGACAAATGAACGTTACGAGCAACCCTGAGGGACATGAGGGGTCCCAGACATACACCCTGAGACCTGAATGGAAAGTGCGAGGGAAACCCAGCATGGAATCGAGATACAGCCTTTGCCCTTCTCTGCTAAGCCGCTTCTTACTCTCAGTTGAGACACTCAGAGCTGGGTGGAGAATGAGTGAATCTGTCCGTTCTTTCTCACCCAAAATAAGCCAGTGTTCCAAGATGGAGCCAGGTTCCTCACCCCCCAGTCCACACCAGGGTGAGTCATCTGTTCCTCCTGAGCACTACCCAAAAAGGGGTGGCCAGTCTGTGTCACCTCGTACTTGGTACTTAGCTTAATTCTAACAGCTCCATCAGGTGCTCAGTCAAAAAAGCACCAGGTAACCAGTGTCAGGAATGCATAGATTATCTTCTTCCTTTCTTTTTGGATCTTATTGAACAAGCAAATGCTTTCCTTCATGTGTATCAGGTCACGATTTCCAAGAGGCAGACTCAAAGGTGGAAATAGATATTCAAGATGGAGGAGGCCGGGATACCTCTGAAAGATAAAGGGGAGGGGAGAAAGAGGGAACAGGAAGATGTCGGGGATGGTCCTCAGACTGAGAAGCAGTCTGACACCTGTGACAGGGGAGAGAAAGATGCAGGATGTGGCAGAAGGAGCTTCAACCTGGAGCAAGCCCTGAGAACATGGTGTCCGGGCTGATGGTGAGACCTGGCGTAAAGCTTGCCCATCAGAGGAAAGCCCACCTTCTGCAGGAACGACCTGGGGCTGGTACTCCTGCCGGGCCAGGAGTCACTGGCTGGGAGCCGCCCAGGGAGAGGGAAGCCTCTGTATGAAAGCCCCAGCAAATTTGAAGATAGAGCAACTGGAGGCTGTTGGCCAACCTCCCACCTCGAAGCGAGTCTTCCTGAAGGGAGAGCTGAGCAACTCACTGAAAGACCGCCACGCATGTGTGTCTGCTACCTCGGTGTTTCCACAGCTCTACCCTGTAGGCTTCCCCTGTGAAAAGGAGCAATTCAGCCCTCAAGAAAGAAAGAGCACTAGCAGTATATAGGGTACAAGCACACTGGTAGTGCTTTTTTGGTTTTGTGTTTTGGCTGAGAAAATGATTCCTGTTCCTGAAATAAGAATATTATATTTCTTTCATGCAATTATTGTATTTTAGAGATGAAAAGGGCCTTCAGAAATACTGGAGTCAGTTTATATGTGAGGAGAGCTGATTTAAATTAAACAGGCTTTCTCCCCTACCTCTGGCCCCCATGTATTTCTGGAGCAGGCTTCCTGATATCTCTTCCAGATTGTTCACCTAGAAGCCAGACAACTAGGTGGTATGGTTTGATGGCCTAGATATGACTGCTTGGAGGAATTCCAGGACTGTACTTATTTTGGCACAATTCTAGTAGAGGCTTATGTGTGGATTTGATAGCCAGTGGATCATTCTGGGCCTCATCTAAATTCCAACAAATGATCTCACCCCATAGAATTCCTCAAACTGTGATTATTTTATGGAGATAAATTGTGCTTATCTTTGTCCTGTGCTCCAAATGCAGATGACACTGCCCCTTCTGTGCTCCTCCTTTTGATTAAAATCTACCCTCATACTGTTGATGTCTGCATTGACCCGGCTATGGTTGATACTGGCTTCAGTGCTTCAGTATTGTATTTTTTCAGATAGCTCAGAGTATGTATGTTCTCTGAGTTCTTTGGTCTTCTACACTCGGCTGGAGAATGTTTTCCAAAGCTCGGCAACCTGACTCAAATTGCCTAGAAAGCCTTTAATAGCGGCTTGTTTCTCAGGCACACTGACACCGAATGTGTTCAATAATCCGCAATGAACACTGGAAAGCCCATTTTTTGCTTTTTTTGGCAGAGCATAACTGGAACAATCAGATCATGTATTTAATTGGCATAGCATCAGAACAGATTTGCTTCCTTAGCCTAGAAAAGAAATAGGAATGTCGCACTGACTTGAAGGCTAGAACATGCGTTCATTTCTTACATCAGACTGGTTTCTCCTTGTTTATGTAGTACTCAAGACACCTATTCATAGAGCACTAGGCTTCAGGATAAGGGCAAGTCATTACAAAACTCCTATACCCAGTGCTCATTTGCATACTTGCCTATATCAGTCTAATATAGTGACTTAACTTTGTTCATCCTCCATCATACTCTCACTTTTTCCTTAAGATTCTTAGATAGCTCAGAAAATATTGAGTCTGTGCTAAGTACTAGGTACTATATTGTAGATGCTGTGCATACAGGGGTAAACTGAGCTCTCTTGTATTATAATGTAGGTTCCATAAGAGTAGGGCCTTTGCTTTGTTTATTGCTGCTCCTTCCATACCTTGGAGGAGAGGAGCTACTTAGGGTCAAAAAATAATTATCTTTCCCAAGAATGATTGTGGATTAGGGAGCAATGCTAGTCAGATACCTACATAATAATGGCTAATACGTTTATTAAGGGCTTATTATACTATATTCATAGGCACTGCTTTCACATCTCTCTAAATATATGTCTGTGTATATATACATGTATATCTGCATCTATATAGGTAGACATACATAGATATGTATATGCATATATCTATATATGCACACATATATACAATTTATTCTCATTGTTTGTAGTCATTATGTTCTATAAACTTGCCACAAAAACTAAATTAGGAAATACTGAACAACTGCTCCTTGGGGAAATACAGGGTTAGGTTTTTAAGAGCATCTGGTCACAACATTTTGATCAACTGATCAATTCATAACTTTGTTTTATATATGTTTCTCATTTAATATATAATATTGATTCATTAACATTAAATTTAACAGCACTGTAACACATGTCTAAACAAAGCTTATCTAACACATGTATTTTCCCTGTAAGGCACATCATAGCTTTCTTGCACTTAGGAACACTAGACAGGACTTCAGCACTGCATTTAGAGGGCATTTTAAATGAAAAAAATCACCAAAAAAAAAAAAGCACAAAAATGTGAAAAATGTGGCACTAAATACACTGAGAAAAGGACACGTGCTTATAGCAGGAAAGCTGGGACACGAAGGCAGAGCCTTGACTTGTTTGCGCTCACTGGGAACATGTGCAATTCCCAAATGTTTTGCTGCCCTTTGCACACCCACAAATGACCACAAAAGTGCCATGAGCATTGCTTTGGGGGTTTCAAATAAATTTAGCAAATAGGCAAAATGGCAAATATGGAAACTGTAAATAATGAGGATTGACTGTATGTATATTTATGCACATACAACACATATGTCTCTATGGGAGGTATATACAGATATTTAATGCTCACAACAGCTATCTGAGGCAGATGATAACCCTCTCTCTATTTTATAAATGAAGAAATTGAGGGCTACAAAAATTAAGTAGCAAGCTGAAATCTATATAGCTGTCAAATTATTTGACGCCAGAGATTCAGATTCCAGAGTATGTCTACCTAATGCTCAGTATTAACTATTAGTTTTTGTCTTGGTTTTCCTTTATTTTCTAAATGAATTTTTATTGAAATATAGCATGAAGGCAGGAAAGTGCACATATGGTAAGTGTACACTTGATGACTTTTCATAAAATGAAGAAACCCAGGCAACCAGGACTGAGATCAAGAAATAGATCATATGCCCTTGAAGCATCTCGGGGACCACTTCCAGTCACCACCTCTCCAACAGCAACCACTGTCTTGACTTCTAAGTATTAATATTAGCTACTATTTAAAATAAGATCCACACCTAGCACCTAGACCTTAGTTTCCAATACCATTCTTCAGTAAAAGGAACCAGGGCTCCTTGGAGGAGTGGCTGACTCTAAGATCAAAGCAGGAAATTTTAGAGCATCTTGCAGTGCCAGAAATAAAGGAGTGCAAAGAAAAACAAAAAGCCCACAATGCTAACCATGTCAAAAGAACACAGGAGCCAACTGACCAATGGCCAAAGCTGAAACCATTTGAGCAAGAAAATAAATAAAATCTGTTAGATTATAACCCAAAATATAAGATAAACACTCATGAGTCCATACTGATATAAATAAATGAGTGAATAAACAAATAAATGGAGGAGAACAGACAAATCTCCTATGCAGAAGAATTCCAAACAATTTATGTAGATAATCCGCCCTCAAGAAGGTGGGGAATAACTCTTCACTCCTTAAACGTGAGCTGTGTGCAGTTACTTCCCTCCAATGAGTAGTTCTTCATTGCTGCCCCCACCCTGGAGGCAATCTCATGTTTACTAGTCTGCTCTTTAATGGCTTTCTCATGAAGGAGAAGAATTCTGGCATAATAAAAATACATCAAACTAAGATTCCAGAGACCTGGGTTATTGTCTTAATTCTGACACTTACTATGGGGCTAGTCACAAACTTCTGATCCTCTGATTCCTTTTTGCAACACTGAGGAGACAATTTTCTTTTGTCTTCATAGATGTTCATAGTTGTGTTTATGTATACAAGTTCTTGAGACTAAGTCAAATACTGACGCTGACACTTCCTACCTATAGGACCCTAGACAAGCAATTTGAGCTCCTTCAGCTTTAACATTCTCATCTATAAAATAGGGTTAAGAGTAGTGCTTTCTGAGTTTTTATGAGAATTAAACAATATAACATATAAAGTATGTAGAAAACAGCCAATACATACTGGAGGCTAACAATAATAAAAATAACAACAATCCTCCATCTGTTGGACACATTCTTTCCTTAAACATATTGGTACATTTAATTGACCAAGAGTTAAGGTCCTACTGGCCTCTGATCATTCTTCGCCTGATCAGTATGTTTGTAAATCTCCACCCTGCTGCCTTATAACTCAGTTTTACCATGTGCTCAGAGGCCTTTCTCGTTTTTCCTAAATCAACATTCTTAAGGGACTCATTGTAGTCCCCAGTTTGCTCATAAAAACTCTGCCTGGAGTATCTCTGTGGTTTCTTTGAGTACATAAGTAACTCCATGATTAGATTTCAGTTACGTATAATACATAGCAAATGTCTACATGTAGATCTTTAACATTTGATACCTAAAAAGAGATAAATCAACTGAAAGAAAATGATGGACTGTTACGCGTGCAGGTTGAAGAAAAGTGTTAAGCACAGCTATTTCTTTATGGACAAAGGCAGGTGGAAATGAAGCATCTCATTGTGGGCCCTTATTCAGTATGTAATTTCTATGTGCATATCATATGTATTAGAAAATAATAAACTGAGGTTCCAACACTAAATTCATATATAATTTACTTCTATATTAAAATGGTTCTTTACTAAAGAACCAGAGTGAGCTCTGGACCCTCTGCAGCTGACCCAGACCACCACAGCAGCAATTGTGAGATCCGCCAACCTCCATCTTCTTTCTCATGTGAATGTTTGCGTGCCAAATTTCCATCAACTGGGTGATTTTATAAATTTTACAAATTAATTTGTTTTCTTATTAGTAGTCATTATCAAATGTTTATAACACAAAAAAATATTTGAACACCTGTGTAACAACCACTAGTGAAAAAAAAATCAAATGTTGATAATGAATGGAGCCCCACCCCACCCAATAAGACTGTGAAGGGTATGAAGAGGTAAATATAAATTATCCTTTTATAAAGATCAGGAAATATAATTTGATATGCAGTAACGTGCCCAAAGTCATAATGAGGCAAATAAATGTCCAGTTACAAGTGACTATAAAGGGAAATTCAGCCCCAGGATTTGTTAGACAAAGCGGGAGCAGAGTAAGTCCAGAAGGTTATAAGAGAAGCAGGGCTTTAAATAAGAATACGGAAATTTTTCAAAGTGGGTAATGTACATTATTACTTCACAGTATGTGTATTTATTTCCCAAATTATGACCATGTAAGGAGATAGCAGGGCCAGGAAAACACTGGGCTTGGAATCCAAAAACCTGGATTTAAATATCCACTGTACTTACTAATCAAACATGAGACTTAGAATGAGTCAGAAAAAACACCATGATGTATCAGTTAGCATTCAGCCACCAACAGGGTCGTAAGCACAGCTAACTCGTTCTTTCTTTCCTTTTTAAAATTTATTTTGTTTTTATCAAAGAGAGTGTCCAGAAACATTGAGTATTAAAGAATTTGTTTACAGCTAACTTTTAAGTATATCACATACAATAAACCCCCAGGGAAGTGGTTTTAAATTTGGTCCAGTAACAAAGTGATGTCATCAGAGACGTGGGTTTTCTTCCTGTCCCCCCTTGTATCCTTTTTATCTTTCTTCTATCTTCTATCATCCCAAATATGATGGGTTTTTGTCCTTAGGCTTGTTGTCTCATGGTCTGAACCAAGATGGCTGCCACAGAGCCATCATTTGCCCCATAACTGATCCAGGGCAGGAAGAAGGGGCAGAACCAGAGAGCCCTCTCCTGGCACCTGAGCCTTTTCCCAGGAAGAAAAATCTTTCCCAGAAGCCCCAAAGTGGAATTCTACTTATATCTCATTGGCCAGAACACCTGGTTCTGTAAAGATGGTTACCTTTCACAGCAAGGACAATCATTTTTCGATCCTTAGGAAAGAATTTTTCAAGGAATGAAAGGAAATGATTCAACTGCTTGATATTCAACTAACAGTGCCAAAGGTATGCCTCATTATTATTAAGAATGTAATTCCATGTTAATTCATGTCTATCCTTGTATGCACACAGTCCCACATAAGTTTTGATCATAAAATAATTAAAATACTTGTGCTCTTTTAGCAGATTGGTAGAACAAAGTAAATAGGACCAAAGGGAGATTTCTGCCCTTCTCAAAGAAACAAAAATATACACATATACACACACATGTGGCATTTTGAGAGTACTTTAGAAATAATTTGCTAATAACATAAATGTTCCTTAAACCTTGTACATGTGCTTAAAAATCATAAAACCATTCATGTAATAATCACAATTTTAGCCATATGAGTCTTGACAGATTTTTTAACAATCATTGGGGTTTTACACCTGTGATCAAATCCATTTTTAGTTTCATTTTTAAGGCTTATTACATTTTTTTCATTTTTTGCTTTTTAAATAATTTGTTAGAGGAAACATATAACCCTTTATAAAAGCAATTTCAGATGTAAATTGAATTTTTCTCATTCCAACTCAGACTATTTGTTACTACAAAGGAAATTAATGCAAATTATCAATAATATAAGTAGCTAATAAGCTTAATTTCTCCTGGGAATGAGGAAAATTCTTTTCCTCTTATAAGAAAGAAAAAGTATTCACCTCTGACAAGAGTCACAGAAATAGTTAATATTCACACAGGGATTTCCCTCAATTGACTATAGGCCATCATAAGGAAAAAGAGACTTAAAGAGAGAAAACAAGAAAGTTGGGTAGATATAAATCTTTAGTTGTATCAAAGAGGTAAGAAATATATGAGAAGAAAACCAAACAACTAAACAAAGTAATTCAGGGAATTTGAATGCCATATTTCTTGGGAAACCAGAGCTATTATTTGAAAATGTCTAGCAAATTCTAAGGATTCAAGAATGAAAAGTACACTCAGGTTAGATTAAGCAATGGTGAGTAATGATTAAGGATTAACAATCACACCTAAATACTAATTTGTTTATATCTTGTACACACATTGATCTTTGAAGATGATATACTGTAATGCTGCTATAAAGAGTTGCTCATTTTTTGATTGGTTCTTAAAGGAAAGATATAGATTTAAGCATTCAAAAGTATTACTAAGACTCTACACCTACTGTCCATGAAAAGGACAGTTTCTAACTTGATCCCTTTTGTACCTCCAGCATCTAGCACACAATAGCGCTCAGAAAATACTGGTGAAAAATGAGAAAATATCCATGAAATTATGAATATGAAACTACATTTCACTTGAAGGCACACTGAGAGACATAAACTTTCAGTGCTGAGATTAGAGATATTAACAAGCAAAGAAACACTGCAAATATCTCAGTAGCTCAGGAAAAGCGCAAAAAGACATTGAGTAACCAGGATCTGTTACTCCATACAAGAGTCATAGCTCTTTATGCAACATTTAGTAATAATTTCTGAGCAACTACTTACCTGATACTTCTAGAATCCTTTAGGTAGAAAATTCATAGATTTTCTTCCCTTAAACTTTGACGTAACTCAACTCCTCTCAAGAGGAGACAACTCAGCCTCCCACCTTCCTCCATGGGCACATTCCTGTTACTTCCTTATCGTGCCTCCAAAGCACATCTCCCCCACCTTGAAACAAAAACACCAGTGTTGAGGCTCACAGTAACCAGCGTGATCCGTCTCCTCTGTCCAACTCCTGACTCTCCCTGGTATTTGTGGAGGACTTGGATATCAGTAGCCACCTGTTTTTCTTCTCTACCTCTATTGCTAAAAACTCTGAAGATGATATCCATGTCTTAAGAGCTTTGATTGATCTTATGTTATACCCGGCCTTGAGTACTTACTACCCTCGAACTTCTCAACTGCAGACTTTTACCTCGAAAGCCAACCGAGCCACCCCAATCCATGGCAACCACAGAACTTTGCCTTCTGTTCCTGCAGGCTGGTATTCTTCTCTGTCACTCCATGCTTAAAATCCTTCACTATTTTGCCCTAAATTTAAAAATCTAGCCCACAACCCTTATCTCAGCCCATACAGCCCTCGGCAATCTGTCCACTGTCCATTTATCTCCCCTCATTTCTTATCCCACACAGACAGACTTTCCTCTTTCAGACACCCTGAAAGGCTCGTTTCCAGTGCAGCTTCAAACTCCAAAAGCAAGTGTTCTTTTTGTCTTGCTCTTTCTCTTTTAGCTTACTCCTACTCAGTGCCTCCAAACTGGTCTGAAAGTATTCATTTCTGGTAAAAAGCCTTTCCGCGCTCCATCTGCCCAGTCTAATTTATTTACTCCTCCTCCTGGCTCCCAGAATATCCATTATATAACTCTAGGATATACTCGCTAAGGCTGAGAGTACATCTTGCTCACATTAGTAACCACAACACCTGGGACAACATTTAGGAGGACAGTATTTAGGTCAAGCAAGCCTTGAGGATGCTTTCAGGAAAATACTGAGAACTGACACCAGAGAAACTGGAAAATAACAGTAATTCCAAGTTTAAATTTTTGTGCTCTATATACTTTATATTGGTTTTCTAATACCATTAGGTATTGTTAGTCACCTCTAGATAATGATTGTGTTTTATTCCCTATTGATGATAAACACTGTACTGTTACTACACAATAATGATGGACAATGTTTAAAAGCTGAATGGAGGGTGATCAAATGAGGCTAGGCTTTCACACCAGAAAGAAAGTAGGGAATGGGAAAAGCAAGCATTCCTTTGCATTTTTTAATTCAACAAACATAATTATTTCTGTTTCTCATGGGGTGTTCTGAAAAATATAAAGTGGCTTACCACTTGGTTAAATTTTAGTCATCCACTGAATTGTTTAAAACAAGAAATTTGAGTTTGGTTCCATTTTCATACAAGAAGCGAACCAACAAAACAGGTCTTTAGAATTACCATATCATAATTATATAAGAAACAAAGAATTTATTAACCTCATCCAATTCACATGTTATTATATAGTTATTAAATAGACAGGAGAAAACATGGGTGATTACTGCCATATAAGCATTTGTACCTCAAAATAGAATTGTAGCTGGCACATACAAAATCTATTTCTCCATATCCTAGTTCTCTTTAAAATCCCCACCAGGACCCTGGTGGTCAGAAGATTAGAGCCGTAACTCCATCTGGGCCATTAGTCAATTAGCCGATCGGGATCTCAGTTTCCTCATGTGTAAAATGAGAAGAAATTAGATGGGCGTTTTTTTCCAAATGTCTTGTTAGTTGACAGAATTCCCAAAGGAAATACTACTGAAAACCCTAATACAGGAAACCTAAAAGATCCAGCCTCTGCCTTCTCCCTCCAGATACACCCTAGGGCCTTGGAAAAGAGAGTTGGAAAAGTAGCAGCACAGGATGACAAGTTGGGTCTTTTCCAACAATCCTGACGGGTCCCTCGGTGGACCTGTATGTAAAGATGAAATTAGGTCAAGTCCACTAAGCTGAGCACCCACCTTAGTGCAAGGGAAAAACAGCACATTTTTCCTAGTTTTAAGTCTGAAGGTAGAATGAAGGATCTGTCCTGAAATGGCCTTAGAAGACTGTCCCTACCTCCCTGATGGTGATGTTGATTGCTTGGATGGTATTTCTGGCTGCCTTCCCACCCTGTCTCCACTTACTCAGTTTCCCTAAAAATCCCTCCTGCCCTCTCCAGCCCCTGATCCCCACTGGTTCTCCCACTCCTCCTGCTTCCCTCCCCCTCCTTCCTCAACACACCTGAAGCTTGGCCCAAGATCTCTGCCCTCTAAGACCCCCCACAGCAGGTCACCCTGGTTCAGAAGCCCCAGTGATGGTCACCAGGAAACTTAGATTCCCCAATGGCAATAGGAGAAACTTTGGAACAAATGAACTCATAGGCCCTAAAGAAGTTTTACAATCTAAAATCTCCAAATCTCTTACATTATCCTGCTCAATTAAGTCAGAGCTTTGCGTTTCCTCTCACCCACATTCAAAGATCCAGTGCTGATGACACTTAATTTTCCTCACTCTCTATTCCTAAGACAAAGTGAGAGAGTGTTTTCAAAGCTAGCTCTAAATTTGGCTCATTTTAACTCTTTGGGGAAAAAAAGAGAGAGAAAGAGAGAGAAAAAGAGAGAGAAAGTCTCCTTTTCCTGCTTCTACAACTTATTTCAAAATTCACAATGGAAATTCCCACTAACTCTTTCAGTTAAAAAAATAATAATATATTAGCCCACAGAATCCCACAAATTCTACAGCACCCAAAGCCCAGTAGGCAGCTGGTGCCACGGAGATCACTGTCATTCTCCTACTGTGGGATTCACTTGTAAAAGCCTCATGCACGAGTAAATATATGTCAGAGAGCAAACACAAAGCTCTCTCCATGCTCAAGAAATTATAACTCTCATTACTTTTTCTGTTCACTGTCTAAATGTTTACCTGTCCCTTCAACGTTTTGAACATCCCAAACATGTGCCTTAGAACCCTGTATTTTAAAAGTGAGAAGACAAATAACGCATTCCAGAGGTCTCCAAGGTGATCCCAGCCAGCCCCATTGCAATGACCTTGATCCCTTCAATGGACCCTCCTTCCTCCTCCAAAACCATCTCCCGGGGCTCAGCAATCTCTTTTTTGAAGGGGCCAGAGATGGAGTGGCGTTAAACTACACATCCCAGACTTGCTGTTCTAATGAGGTTTTGCTGGTGTCCATTTAGTGCGCAAACAACAGGTAGGAAGGCAGTTGGTTGTGCTGCTTGCTGGGATGATGAAATAACAGACTCTTGCTCACCCGCTTCCCCTTGCTAAAGTGCTAGCTCACCGCAGGGCTCATGCGGCCCCCTCCCCCGTGGGAACAGAGAAAGGGATTACTTGTGAATAATGCATGAGCACAGAAAGCCCTAGAAATGTGTGCCTGAGGCCTACTTGAAATGGGGGAGTGGGAGGGGGAGAGACAAGTCACTTGGTGACACATATCAGATAAAATAGCTTTCTCGGAGCCCACATTCTGCTAAGAATTTTTATTCAGCAAGCTGACTTTTCTCTTACTGGCCTTTCCACCTTCTGGGTAGATTTCAAACTTAGAAATCCTGAAACAGGAAGGGTAGTAAATACAGCTCTTCCTCTGGAAAGGCAAGGGAGGGGGAAGAATAACATGAATTGGGACAGCATTGGTCATGTATGTGTGTGTGTTAGAGTGTGTGTATGTGTGTTAGTGTGTGTAAATGTGTGTTAGAGCATCTTTATTTTTACTCCTTTCATTCCTCATTCTTCAACACTCATGTCCCACAAATTGTCTCCAAAGCACTGATAATAATTTCAAGGCAACAATTTTTTTCCATGAAATTTAATTTCTAATTTTTTCATCTCAAGGGCGAGGTACAGCATAATTTCCAGTGAGTTTTCCAATATTTCAAGGAATCTATGGCTCTATATAACACGTTTACAGATCATTGAATTTAACCCTTTAACTCAAACTTTGATTTTAAATGAAACACCTCATGGATCATAAACTTCTTTACTTTTTTTTTTTTTAGTAAAATACACAAGCATAATTCAGACATTTCTTGATACCTGAAGATCGTCTTTACGAGCCACTGTTTTTCATGCTGGAATGGAATCAACTCCCGATGGGCCACAACGTGTGACAGGGTGAGTTTCTACACAGAAAAACGGTTCCGGTTTTCTTCCACCCAGACCTGGCAGCCGGTACCTCCTGTCCCTGCCTGCTGGTCGCTGAGAGCCTGTGTAAATTACGGCCTCCATCTGCAGCCAGTCAGTCCCCACTCCTGTCCCTTCCCGCCAGACTGGGCTGCTTTTATTTTATTTTGATTTATTTTATTCTATTTCTGCTCCCTCCTCCACGCTTCTTTCCCCTGACTCTGCCCTTTCAGCTCTCACGCTGGCTGCAGCCGAAAGCTGTGCTGTTTGAGTCTGCTCCGGTAGGTGACAATTTCACTACCTTGAAAGGCCTCTCCAGTTCAGGCCTCTCCAGTTCTCATTTGTTCAGTTTTTTGTTTGGGAGTTTTTCTTTAACCTAGCTCATTTTGCTGTTGACAATACTTTCTTCCCCTCCTTGGACACCTTCCACTTTAAGGTTTGGTGTCATTCTGAGAATAGGAGACTGCCCCCCAAACTGCCCTCCAGATGACCCAGGCTCTGCAGTAATTTCCAGATAGGAGATAAGGAATTGACAGTTGGAGAAATCAGAGCTGGCGGCTCTTTCCTTAAAAATACATTAAATCCAAAAACAGATGAAATAGGCATATTTGGGGATGAACTAACATTTTTTACTCTAAAACTTAAAAGCCTAATATGAAATAAAGGCAGTGGATTCAGCAGAATCCGGATCTAGTCTCCCAACTGGCAATCCTCAATTCAGTAGGGATGTGCACCAAGTCCGTTCTCAGGGGGTCTCAGCTCACTTCGGGGCCAGACCATGTTCACCCTCCACAGTCAGGGAGCGCCCTCCCACTCTCGCATTTCTTTCTTTAGAGGAGGAACAGCAGAAGGCTGTGGCAGCCTATGGCATCTTCCACAACCCTCAAGTCACCAAAATTGTACTTTACATTTTTTTGAAAAACACACATAACTGCCCCATTTTCATTAGTCTATTCAAATGTCCAAGCCACCTTCCTAGAGAAAGGTTGGTTGCAGTTGCATTTGAATTAAATTTTAAAGTAATGGTGGGGGAGAGGTACATCTATGAGTCATTCATTCATTTCCACATTTCAGTTCCTTTAAATGCTAAAGAGACATGACGATTCTTAGTCTGTCCTATTTCCCTAGATTATTATCAGGTGTGCCTAAAAAATAAGTTGAATTTTTCTGGGAAAGGATAGAATATATGATAGTGAGGCCTTAGGTGATAATAGCTTTAAAGAGTTACTTTTCAATTTCCTTTAATGACTATGGTCACCCACTACCTCTTTTCTTCACTCTCCAGGTCGTCACTTAAGTAATTAGTTCCTCCATGAAAAGGGAACATATTCTGGTCCCTAAATGAATTAAGAAACATCCACCACAGCCCATCAGGTCCCAGGCGTAGCTGTATGGAGTTTTCCACAGCCCGCTACACACACACACACACACACACACACACACACACACACAGACACACCTGGGGGGCGGTGGGGAGGACAGGTAGCCCATGGCTAATGCATCCCTGGCTGATTCAGATGGAAAATACACAAAACTTTTCAAATCAACTGTCAAAGGAACAACCCCATTTCATTCCACCCCAGAAGGGGTGCTTTATCAGAAAAAGAAACACAGCTCATCTCACTTGTGACCAAATCTGAAGGCAAAGCTGCGTGATCCAACTATTAGAAATGAGCAGGAATTTGACTGCCCATGCCAGAATTGGTTTGTCCTCACAATAAGGTCGGTAGACAGACAGCTGTCAGGCATTGAAGATGACTCTGGAAGGTGAAGACCTTACATACAGTTCAGAAATAACAAAAATTTCATTATGATCTACACCCTGGAAAAATCATGAATGAATATTTAGTAGATGAGTCAAAGCGTAAAGGACTTATAGTAAATGGGAAGTGGCAGATTTCTTCTAGAGTCTGTGACCAAGACACAGCTCTACAAACAATCAAGCTTGGGGCCACAAAAGCTGGGTTGCACATTCCAAATTTGATTCCCTGCTACATCAGTTACCTAGTGATGTCATAACAAAATACTACAAACTGGATAGCTTGAACAATTGAAATTCATTTTCTCACAATTCTGGAGGCTAGAGGTCCAAGGTCAACATGTTGGCATGGCTGGTTCCTTCCAAGGGTCAGGAAAGAGGTTCTGTTCAATGCCTCTCACCCAACATCTGGTGGTTCCTGGCCATCTTTGGTGTAGCTTGGCTTGTAGAAACATCACTCTGATCTCTGCCTTCACCTTCACACAGTGTTCTCCCTGTGTGGGCATCTGTGTGACCAAATTGCCCCTTTTTATAAGGACATCAGTCATACAGGACTAGAAACCACCCTAATGACCTCATATTAACTGATCTTCCAAAGCCTATATCTAAATAAGGTCACATTCTGAAGTACTGGGGTTAGGGCTTCAACAGATGAATTTGGGGGCAGGGGGACATAATGGAACCCCTAATATTTACCCTAAGGATCAATGCTAAGGTCCAAGGAAGGATGCAGTGATGCAAACTAAGACAGAAACCTACTCATCAAATGGCCATTGAGCATGTTCATGGAGACACAGTTGAAACTGATACATATAAATGTGTAGCTAGGTGGTGTTTGTCATACCCTAGCTTTGGTTTAAAATCAATGAGCTTATTTTATTCCATATTTAGAATTCATCTTTACTTCATCTGAAGATGAAAATACATTCAAAAGAATTTGCAAATCTCTTTCCACTTACTTCCATCATAGTCCTGCATAGGTCAATATTGTTGGGCGTTTTAGACAAAAGATTCAAGACAGTCAACATGGCATCCAATACAAGCATCAGAAACAATACAGAAGAGTTTGCACCAGGCCTTTGTGTAAGTATTATATTTCCTGTCTTCATGCACATGAAATACAGGTCCACTTAGATTGCAAACATTATCAAAATATGATTTTGAATTCCAAATAAGCAGGAGGTGAAGCTTTATTTCTCCCACACCCTCAAGCGTGGGCTGGACTTAGGGACTCACTTCCAAAGACAGGGAAACATAGTAAATTTCTTACCAGTGCAGAAACCAGTAAGTATGATCTCACCCAAGTGATTAAGGGTAACATCTCTAGTGACACACAATTACATGCAGACATCAGGTAACCTCTGGCACAATGTGATGAGAATGACATTTTGTCTCTGTGTTATTCAGCCTCAAAACCCCTAATCCCAGTCTAATCATGAGAAAAACATCAGATAAACCCCAAACTGAAGAATAGTCTATAAAACACCTGACCAATACCACCAAAACTGTCAAGATAATGAAAAACAAGACAAGACGGAGAAACTATCACAGACCAGAGGAGCCTGAAGAGACGTGTAAACTAAATGCAACGTGGTCTCCTGGATGGTCTCCTGGAACAGACAAACAGCATTAGGCAGAAATGGGGAAAACCTAAATATAGGCTGGCATCTAGCTACTAGTAATGTACCCGTGATGGTACATTAGTTTTGACAAACGTCCCACAGTAATGTAAGATGATAACATGAGGGAAACCAAAGCTGCATGAGGAATGTATGGAAATTGTCTGTTCCATATTTGGAACTTTTCTGTAAACCCAAAATTTTTCCAAAGTAAAAAGTTTATTACAAAAAATGTATATATAGATAGATGTATCTCTATGAAGCAGAACATCAAGCCTTATTTTCTACAATATTTACTACGTCTAAAGATAAACCCACATTTAAAATTCTATGTATAATATAGAATCTGAAGTATAAGGCTTTAAATTTGAACAAAAAAGTAGCAAAACCCTGCCACTTTTTTGGTTTATTAAGACTTAAAAGTTTTCCTGTGCCCCAGAATGTTAAAGGGTCACGGACCGTGTCAGGCAGGATTATGCATGACACAAAACATACTGGAACTCCCTGCTCATAAAAGCAAAGCTCTTATTCTTGAGATAATTCAATAGATACCTCCTATCACAGAATGCTACCCATCTTGAACCAAACAAAAAACACCCTACTGGGTTTTAAAATGCAGTTTTTCTGCCCCAGATCCTGAGAAAATCTCAATTTAATGACTTATCATTAAAGTTAGTTTTGGGATATGGGATGATGTTAGAGAGCTTGCCTGTGCCTTTCTTTGAATCTCAAGTACTCAATTTTCTCATAGTTATTCAAAATTTAAAGCTCTGGTTGTTTAGATTCAATGGAACATTTTGTTTACATGTATATGAAGAACACTAAGTAAAAAGAATTTATTTCAAGGTTCATGGAATTTTCAAAAGAAATAAAGCAGACATCCACTGTAAAGTCATTGCATCATAAACTAACAAAGCATCCCATTCCAGATCTGGGAGTGGGGTGAGAATAGTCTTTATGTTGAAGAAATGTAGAAAAGAAAAAGCCCTTTTATGAAGAATCTACCCTGTTGCCTATATCTTGCAACAAACTTTGAAAAACCTTTAAGCTAATATCCACAGGCACCCAGCCTTTCCTAACCTCCCAGTCCTGTTGCTTATTTGAGACCTAAAGGGGGTTACTTCAGCCAAGTCATCATCTACACACATAACAAAGTAGAAAGAAAACCCTCTTCCACACTCTCCTCAACATTAATTAACTTAGGTACCTGAGTAAGACACTTCTGACCCAGACCACAAATAACACCAGTAATGGCTCTGGTTGTTCTACCTCCTTCCCAGTTAGTACCACTCACACACTTCAAATTCCCTGGAGTATCTTCCATGTTCCTCCCTCTAAAATGTCATTTGATAAGCAAATATCTGACAGCAAGATCCTGCTCCATAGCTGCTCACTCAGAGGTTATCTCCAGCAATACGTCAACACATGCTGCTAAATATTTATCCATGTTAACAGGACGTGCAAACTTCTCAGGGCCCAGTTATTGGTCTTCTATCTCTTCCCTCCAACAGGCCAGGAAACAATTATTTGTTCATCCCCTAATATGTCTGAGACTCTGCCAACATATAAGTGCTACTTAGTGAAGGAAAAACTGTACAATTCCTATTTTCAAAGAACTGTGTTTCTATGAAAACACAAATTCCCCAGGAACTGTGGTGAGCAGAATAATAATGCTTCCCCCCTCCAAAAGATGTCCTTGTCCTAATCCTTAAAAACTATGAATATTCTAGGTTAAAAAGCAGGGGAGAATTACCATTGTAAGTGACATTAAGTTTGCTAATTAGCCTATTTTAAGATAAGAAAATTATCCTGAAATATCCAGTTGAGTCCAATGTAATCACAAGGGTTTTTAAATGAGGAAGAGGGAAGCCAAAAGGTCAGAACCAAGGCCATGCTGTTTGAGAAAGACTCGACTCGACATTGGTAACCTTGAATGTAGAGGAAGAGGCCAGGAGCCAAAGGAGGCAGGAAAAGGCAAGAAACTGGATTCTCCCCTAGAACCTCCACAAAGGGATGTAGCCCTGCCACCACCTTGATCTTAGCCCAGTGAGAACCAGTCCAGACTCTGATCTCTAAAACTATGTGATCGTGCATTTGTGTTATTTTAAGCCATTAAATTCATGGTAATTTGTTACAGAAGCAATAGGCAACTGGTGCAGATACTAATCATAATGATTTTTAAAGTTCTATTCTGGTCACTAAACCATTGTATTATCATCTTGATGTTTTTTCTTTCATGTTGGTAATTTTCCTTAAATGTCTTGGATCCTCTGCTAGCCTGTTCATATTTAGGAATATAGCCTGGCAATATGAGACTTTGTGTGGTTCTTTTTCCCCACCAGTCCTCTCTTCTGATTAGCAGTACTGACTCATAGCTCTGTGCATGCGTCCAACAAGTAGCAATGGCAACACCTTCTTCAGCATGTAAGTGCACCTACTCACCACCTTTGAGACAGAATATCTGCAAAACTGGTCACCAACAATCTCCACCATCCATGTATATGCGTGTGTATTAGGGTTCTCCAGAAAAAGAGAACCAACAGGATGTATATAATTTATTGTTTATCATAAGGAATTGGCTCACATGATAATAGAGGCTGGCAAGTCCCCAGATATCAGCTGGCAAGCTGGAGACCCAGGAGCACCAAGGTGTAGTTCCAGTCCAAGGCCAAAGGCCTGAGAATCAGGAAAGCCAACAATGTAGGTTCTGGTCTGAATGCCAGGAGGCTTGAGACCCAAGAACTCACATTTCAGTCCAAGTCCAGAGGCTGGAAAAGACTCATGTCCCAGCTCAAGTGACCAGGTAGAAGGAGTTTCCTCGTCCTCAGCCTTTTGTTCTATTCACACTTTGAAGTGAGTGGATGAGGTCCATGCACATTAGAGAGGGCAACTCATTCTACTCAGTCTACTGATTCAAATGTTAATCTCATCCAGAATCACACTCTATAGCACGTTTAGCCAGATATCTGGGCACCCTGTGGCCCAGTCAAGTTGACCCATAAAAGTAACCATCACACATGCCACCCCTTCCATCAAATGGTAAAGCCTGCTTCCCCTCCCCTTGACTCTGGCCTAGCCTGTGACTTGCTTTCACAAAGGGAATAGAGTTGAAGTGATGCCGTGTGACTTAAGGGACCTTGCATCTCCTGTGTTTTGCACCTTTGAAATCCAACTACTGTGTGAAGAATCTTAGACTGGGCTACAGAATGATGAGAGTAAATGTGGAGAAAGAGAGGCGCAGCAAGCCCACAGATGTCACAGACACTCCAGCTGAGGAGCCAGACCTGGGAGCCAACCAGTGAATGAATGAAATGAGGCTGACTGCTGAGCCTTGCCAAGAAGTTAGAGTCAGAGAAAGTCCTGGTAGTGCTTAAGTCCATGGTTCCAGCCATCTAGATGCACTTTCTCTTTCTGCTGTTGCACGAGTTGTGATAATTTGCTTCTAATAAATTCCCCTTTTATTTCTAAGCTAATTAGTGTCACTTCAGAACAAATAGGTCCTGGATAATGCTTGCTTCAAGAGTCATTAAAAAGAGGTTTATAAATTTTCACCCACTAATTTCCCTTGTAGAATTCTCTCCTAAGAAAATAGTCAAAATCCTGGAAATAAAATCTATGTTCATAAAAATACATGCATTACAACTTTTGTCTCTTTTGTAACGATAAAAAATAGGCACAGTATAGAGCGTCAGATATGGAAATTGTTAAATAAATGATATCATCTTCATAACCAATATCTTTAAGAATATTATGTGCCCATTGGGTATGATACATATTTACTTTGTTTCTAGATATTTTTGCTATTGTAAACATAAGAAACATTTATAACATTAGGTTTTAAAAAAGTCAGCGTAAATTATAAGCACAACATGATTACAATTGTTCCAGAAAATATGCATTGGAAAAAAGTCTAGAAGGAAATAAACCAAAATTACAGTGTGAATAATATATGCTAAAGCTTCTGGCCTCATTTCACATTTTTACAGCAAGTAATCATTGGAAAATTGTTAGAAAATTAGTAGTTATCAATTACATAAGTGAAGAATATGGCCCTTTCTGTCATTCTACACTCACAAGTACAGGAAGTAGAGGGGATATTTTGGCCATATGGTGTTATAAATACTATATTCTGATTTCTTGAATTCTTAACCATCATTTAAAGATGCAAATTATAGGCAGTTCGCTGCTCTTTGGTATTGGGTTAATGTATTTGTGCGTTAGAGAACCAAAATGCAAATTGAGATCACCACTGGACAAGGTTCACGTTATCCATGCTGTTATTGTATCTGAATCATGCAGTTAACCACCCAGGGTGGCCAGTTTTTCGATGTCCCGTAATCATTCCATTGGGGTAATTACACGTTTTCCAGTTTCATTTTTAAACGGCTGTGCAATGGAAAATGGAAGCAAAAATTCAACATTTCAGCCAGTTTTCTTTTGCCATGTGCCTGGACACTGAATAAAATCTTCTCTTTGTCCACCAATTACTGATAACTTCCAGTTATTAAAGAACTCTTCAGAATTATTTATAATAATATTAGTGCAGTATGCTCATCTTTGCATTAAGAAAGAAGAAAGAAAAAAATGAATTCCCACCCAGTAATTAATACCTGTGACTCATTCTCCCAGAATAGACTCACAAAAGAAAATGCTAGACAACTTTTAAGGAGACTCAAATTGCTGCTCTAGTATTATTAAGGTAGTTATTACCAGTTAATTGAATATCAGTTAATGATACAAAGGAACATTTACTGAGGCTTTTCAGGGTGCAAAGATTAAATTCAGCAGGTAGCTACCTGTTCAGGTAGCACTTTTATTTATTTATTTATTCATCTTTTACTTTCACTTCAATTTCTAACTACTCTACATGTGACCTGGTTACTCAAATCAGTTAATACCTATCTATTTAGTGCTTAGTATGTGTCACGTACATGCTAGAGAGCTACAGAGGAAAACACCAGAAGTTTCCTGCCCAGATGAAGCTGGTTTTCCACCATCCTCTGATTTCCCCATTTGCATTCAGGATCTCACGTAGTTCAAAACTCACTCACTGCTTTGTGGTGGAGCCTGTGGCACCTTTTATGGGCCCTGGACAGATCACAAACATGTCTGTAGACCTAGCAACTAAGCAACACCTCTGATTTCTTTGGGAAGCTTTCTTTTTCTGAAGGACTGAAATAAAAAACGACTTCAGCCTTGGGCTGTACGATATTCACCCCGAGCCAGGCTGCCCACATCAAGCAGAGCAGAAGACAGCTGCCAAGGTAACAGCACCAGCTCTTTCCGTCTGTTCTGTGTCAGGTAAACGTTATGTTAGATCATCAAGAAAATTCTGCATCCTTAATGGTTCGTGCCTAATCAATTTCTCGTCTATGTCAACCAAGTTGAGGATATTGAATTGGAGTTAGGATGTTGAAAGATTTAAAGTGGGAGCAAAATAAGGAGGGAAGAAAGTCCAGGTGTAACTAATAGTCAATTATAGAAAAAAATGCATAGTAAGGTATCTAACTTTGTATTTATCAGGCGCAAGGAAAAGGTTTTAATTCAGAGATCAAACATGTCCTGCAAGCTGTGTTGTCTCTTACTTTGCCTGTGAAGACAATGGAAACTCGTAATGATGGTGGACATCACTGCTACCACAAGGAAAGAGTGCACCCCAGAATAACACCAGCTGAGCCCAGACTTGGAGACACAGAGTCCCAGTGACAAGATCTGTACTCCTGGATCCAGCCTTAACTGAAGCTATTGCACCCCCTTGAAGTTGCCCTTTACATAAGAAAATAAAATGCCTCACCTGGCTTAAGCCAGCTTAAATTGGTTTCCTATAATCTACAGCCAAGGAGGTCTGACAAACAGAATCTTACAATGCTTATCCAAAGACAATCAAAACAATAAAAAAAAAACTAAACTGTAAATAGGAAATCACCAACAGGAACCAAAAAGTAAGGTAATATACTTTTATGCCATATTTTATTTAAGTGATGGCCAAAGAAAGAAATAGAAACCTTTATCTCAATACTAAAGATTGAAGAAGGTATACTAAAAGAATACAGGTGAATTCAAAATGAGTTTAAACATGAAATTAAAGCAAAACAACTTTGGAATGATAGTTACAGAACAAAACACAATGTTATAGGATAATAGTGTAACAATAATAATATAGTCATCAAAAATCAGCAGATGAAAGAGAAGTGAAAGTATATGAGAATCATTAATACTGCCAAAAATTTAAATATATTGTTTTAAAAATGAGTTCAATTTATTAAAGTTATTCCAAATCTTTTTTTCTTAACTTTAGAGATATCGTTACAGAAAAAAAAGTGAAGAATTAATCTGAAGTTCAGCAATTCCTTCACTTTCTTTTCTTTCCAAATATTTTAAATAAAAGTTTAATCAACACTTTATTTGAAAAGTCATATAGAACATAATACTATTTTCTACAACTAAATATGCGTTTACCTTGTTATTTATGACAAGGAGATTTCAAAATGATAGTCATGAGGTGTTCATAATTACTTATTCTCAGTAGTCAGATTTGGGGTTAGTTTTTCAATTCTTCTATGTACTTATTTATGACTTACATAAATGTATTAGAGTGAGCTTATATAATTTTTATAAAAATAATAACTATTATCCTTGAGGAATTATACATTGTTATTACCTATTGATTTCTGATCTCCATTTTATTTCTCTTGGTGACAAATATAACCAAGAACAAAGTGCAGTCACCCTGCTCAGATAGAGCCAGGGTAGCCCGTCCCTCATTCACGTTTCTGTTGTCCTTTGCAATATTCCAGGGGCATATTTGTTTTATCTCCATGAAGAAGGAGGCAAGGTCACATGCAGAAGGGGAGGATGCGGGTGGTTTGGGAGCAAGAGGAAGGTTTGAGAAAGAATACCTGCTAGAGAAACACAATAGGATCACCAGGCAAGGCCAAATGGAAGTTTAAAATAACTTGAAAGTAAAATACTACTCAGCCCAGTTGTGTGATTTTCTCCACCAACTTTCAGCTGCCAGGGAACTAGCTCAGACAAAGTAGCAACAGATACATGCCAACTCTAAGGTAGGAAAAATTCTTCATCCACGTGTGAGTGCAGCCAAGAAATAATAGTGTGAATTATACTCATTTACATTTTTCTCCATCTGATTCTTCAAACCCACCTTGCCCACCAGGCCTCTTTCTACTGAGCAGCTTACAAATTGCACAGCCTGGTGTGTGAGCTTTTGATACAGCTCTCTTGGACCCATGGTGCATGCTAATAACCTGCTTTTATTCCTGTCTGCCCCCTGTATAGCTGCTCAGTGGGCAAAAGTCTCCAGGACTTCAAAGGAGATCTGCAACATGGAACAGACCTCCAGGGGATTTGTCTGCACATTACAGATAAATATTGATGATAATGACCTCCTTGGAAGACCACTAGATCTTCCAAGCCAAAATTGGCTTTTAAATCAAGATAATATTTATGATAGAAAACATATAACACTTACGAAATAGCAGACTCCCGTACACCTTTTAAGATATCCAAATGTTGGTTGGTTGGTTGATTTGTTGGTTAGGTTTAAAGTCACAGAAAAAAAAATAAGCCACATAAAGATAGCAAAAAAACAGCGTCCCTCCCCACCAAATGCAGAGACTTGCTAAGATGAACACCTCATCCCAGTTTGACTAGGACTGTCCTGGTTTTAGCAATGAAAGTCCTAGGCAAACCGAGATGGTGAATCATCCTAATTTACCTATGAACCTTCTCAGAAGTAGTCCAGGAGCAAAGCTGCACCGGAGAAAATTCCTGCAGCTGATCTTGTTGTAATTTCTCCTAATTCTCCACACAACTCGAGCCATAGCTCTTTCCTGACACGTCCGGTCCCTTATGCAAAGCTGACAATTTCCTAGAAAGAAATGATCTCTTAGCTTATTACTGTTTTCATTTTGGAGTGAATCAAATCCATCAAAAAAGATTTATTGGATGCTTATTATTTGCAAAATACAATGACAGATGTGTCTGGGGACATGGAAATACAAAAAACTATTCCTGTCCTTAAGAAACTTATTTAATTGTGAATATAACAAAAATCCATGAGGTGAAAAAAGGTTAAATAATAATAAAACTAACTTGGAGGACAAGCATTTAAAAAATCACAAATCAAAATATGATTCATTGCAACTATGGCCTTGGAAAAAGAGCAGCTTTTAGACCCAGACAAATTTTTTTTGCTTTACTTGTTTAATGATCTGCTACCACTGGCTGAGCAAAGTGGAGGAGAGGACTGGGTGTCACTTCAGACAGCATTTTAAGCTTGAAAACTGTGGACAGAGGCTTTCAAGTGAGACACATCCGAGTCCCAATGTCATTGCTGCCATACACTAGGGCAAAACAGAGAGTAATTTCTATCAAAGTTTGCCACCCAGCAAGCTAGCGAAAATTCTCAAAACTTTTCAAAGGTTAAAGGAGCATCTGGTAACGACAGTGTCACATCAGACACGGAGAAAGGCTCAAGTGAGAGAGGAAACAAGAAAAAGCCTGTAGATATCTCTAAGTGGAAACTGGCTTTGAGCCAGGGGGGGCATCCTCTGCCCTCTCCCGAGAAGCCTTGGAGAGTGGCATTAGCCAGTCACGGGTACACAAGGAATAGTCGTTGACTGAACAAAGAAAACTGGGTTTGTTTTTTCTGTATATTTGACACGAAATCTATTGTCCTTCAAGGGCAAATTCATAGTAACCAAGTATGTACAACAATGTATGTACTTGGACCTAGGTCGAGGTCCATTTGACTCGCTAAACAGAGAAATGCCATGCGTACCTGTACCAGAAAGAAAGAACTACCTTCAGAAAGTGGCCTAGTGAATTTGGAATCAGAACAGAGGGAGTAACATTAACTGGAAATGTTGCGTTATTGGGCTATGATTTCTGACAGAAAGACAGTGGCGTCAGCTGGGGTCCTTAGCCCTTAAAGATTTTGGCTAAACTCACTTTTTCCAGGAGTTCAAGACCAGCCTGAACAAGAGTGAGACCCCGTCTCTACTGAAAATAGAAAAAATTAGCCAGGTGTGGTGGCACATGCCTGTAGTCCCAGCTACTCGGGAGGCTGAGGCAGGAGGATCGCTTGAGCCCAGGAGTTTGAGGTTGCTGTGAGCTAGGCTGACACCACGGCACTCTAGCCTGGGCAACAGAGTGAGACTCTGTCTCAAAAAAAAAAAAAAAAAAACTAATTAATTAAAAATAAATAAATAAATAAATAAACTCTCCTTTCCTAGGTCGTGCTAGATGAGTAATACCATGTTTGCCTGCCACTCCCTTTTATCCAAACTTCCATGTGGGCTCAGCCGCCATTTAGAATGACGATAAGTCACACAGCTAATGGAAAAACGTTTTCTCTGGGTTAGAGGGTTCTCAGAGCCATTTCGTCTTTTTTAAGAGTCCTTCATATAATATTCTAATCTCATATGAGATGATTTCAAAGTGAGAAATTTTTTTCCAAGTTCCAGAGAAACCCCCAAGTGTAACAGTAACAACTGGCAACTCAGCACCTACAGCAGCCTGAAATTTTGGGCCAGTCTGCATTCTTGGATGAGCTACAAAGCCATAAAGCAGGAATCAAAACACAGAGACCATGTAATATATACCTTCTACCAGCTCTTAGAACGTGTGATCAATAAATTGCTGCATTTGGCAGCAAACGTGGAAAATGGATGAGAAACGTGGTCTTCAAGCATATAATGTATATATGGTCCAAGCGTCATGACTCATGTGGCCACATAACCAAATGATATCTTTTTTGAGCTTTCTTTACAACGGGATAAGTAGCAATGGGGTAGAAATATATTTTTCTCTCCAGTTTAATTATACCTCTGTTATTACTTTTCTCATATGCACATAAGCAGCAAATGTAAAGTGGAAATTGTAATAAAATGTTCGTATTGTGTCTTTTTTTTTTTCTACAGAATTATATAAAAATGTGTCTTGCCCTTTTGCTGAGACCATTTACAAGTCTGGGGGCAATTACACAGAGTGTTTCGGAGTTAGCCACACAATTGCCTAATGGCAGCTTGGCCCAGAGCCAAGCGTTAAGCCAAACCTCAGGGAATTTAAATTTAAAAGTCAGCTACATTAGAGGTAGTGATTCAGTTTGGAGAAGATATCACTTTTCGTGATTTATTACAGCCAGTGCTTTCAGTACATTTAAAAGATGGTCTGGTTTAGTTGCATTTTCAAGGCAGCACCACTGCATGAAATGGAAAACATCTGAGCTGGGAGTTATCAGCGTGGAGGAGCTTGACGAGGGCTTGAATTATACAGAGAGCATAATTTTTCTTAGAAATAAGTCTTCAAACACCCAAGAATCTGCAAAAATTAACTATACTGTCAACCCCCAATACCTAACTTGTGACTGTTTGGTAGAGATGAGTCTGTTAGTGCCAAGCTATTTTTAAATGACTGTAAAGACATTAGTTTCCCATGTGCAAAGGAATCATTTAGTATCAAGAATAAACATATGATTTAAAATGTGAGTCTTGCTGGTGCCTGTAATCAATGATTAAGCGGTACTTTCAAAGAGGACCACGAATCTCCCCTCTCTACAGCCCAAGAGAATCTGCACCAGGACTTAAGCCCTTATGTCTTCTCACTGGTTTTCCCCAGCTCGGGTCTTTATGTCTCCTATCTCAACTGCAGATACGCCAGTGAGTCTGTAAATCTTTTCAGAATATTTATGTTCTTTAATACTCAATCCAGCTTTGGGGGGGAAAAATAGGAGCTACAGTTCTATTTAGAACAAAGCAGCTTAGAAAAAAATGTTATTCCTGTAAAAATAAATCTATACATGTATTTTGTTTGGAAAAAAAAAAAACACCACCATGAACTTCAAGTCCATTTCCCACTAGTGTCTTCATTTTTATGTTTTATTGCATTCCACAGTGGTTTTGCAACCAGCTACATCAAGAATTTCCAAGAGGAATGTAAACAAAGCCTGTGCAGTGACTCCCACTAGAGCAGAGGAATATGACTGGGAGGGAAAGATCTCCACTGAGCTGTCTGAAGACGAACGGTTGTGCTACATACCAACTCTGCCATGCACGTCAGGAAACGAAATCTGTCTGCCGGGAAGGAACTGGGCAGAGACTCTTCTACCTTTAGGAAAACACCACCTCCATTCTCATAATAACGTGTGAATAGTGCCACTATCACCCAGTGCCTGTGTGTCATGGGACAACATTGGGAGATATTATTATCCAGGTATTTTTTTTTTTTTTGGATTCTGTGGCCCCCTACCCCTTTTCCCAGCTCAGACCACTTCCACTGCCTCAAGAAAGGAATAACTCAAAGGGCAAGAGGGTCAACTTCACTCATTTATTCACCCATTATTTCAATAATATTTATTTAACACCATCTATGTGCAAGACACTGTCCTAAGTGCTGAAAATAAAGCAGCGAACAGATGATGCCTAGTCTTTATCTCTATAGACCTTTATATCCTAACGGAGAGAAGTCAATGAATAAACAAAGTAAAATTGAAAATTAAAAAAAAGTATGGGCTGATGAAAATGCCATGGAGAACAATCAAAGCAGACCACGGGAGAAAGTAGGACGGAGGGACAGAAGGCAGGCTATTGCCCTCAGCTGCTGAGTTTCAAAAGCTTGGATGAGTCCAGGCCTAGAAACACTGGGAAGAAGTGCTCATATCAGGCAGGGGTGATTTTCTCTCCCCAAAGGTGAGATGCAGTTTGCTCAAGTGAGAAGAAAGAGGCGAGAGACAGATTCGGAAGAGACAGGAGGATGCAAAGCTGGTAGGGGCCCTGCCCCTCTCTCCTTCCTACTGATGGGCTTGGAACCTAGACCCTCTTCCTGGAAGGGCCCAGCTGGGTCCTGGGGGAGCAGCTGGCCTGTGTCTAACTGCCCGCCTCCCCACCTCCACGCCCAACCTCAGCACCGTGAGGGAGGAGCAGAATAGGACGGTTGTGAAGACAGGAGGTCCGTCTAGGCGGCCCTTCTGGAGGCAGAGGCGTGTTTTTCTGGGGCCGTGCCTGGCAGGCATTCGCACTGAGAGCCAGAAGACACAGAAGTTCAATCTGCATGAACTAATGAGCCAGCAGACAGGAATGAGTGTCCTCAGCAGAGGGTGCTGTGGATTGAAGCTGATGACAGCCAAAGCCCCCTCCCACCCCTGCCTGGCAGAGTCCCTATGTCAACCTTGGAAATGAGGCTGGATCCCATTAAGAATATGGAGAGTGGGTAGGGGGCTAAATTAACTTAGATAAAGGGGTTTTTTTTGCCTGGACAAATGTGAGATTGTAATAGAGATTAAATTCCATTATAGAAAAATAAGTTAAGTTACATTCCTTGCTCTCAGGAACCGGTGGCTTTTGATTTGCACCCACATAGTCTTATATTGAGAGAGAGAGAGAGACAGAAAACGAGAGGGAAGAATGGTCAAATTTATTTCCATGTCCAGAGAATACAAAAGTGAGAAATGAGAAGAGCCAGAGGTGAGTCTGCCCCAGGCTGCAGCAGAGTCTCAGCAGCCTTAATCAATTGCAGCTCCCACAGCAGGAGTTGGAGTTGGGGTTAGTGCACATTTTGCAGCTGCAAACCCAGAGAGTAGCCCATTGCTAAATTAAATCAAAATCAAAATCAACCTGCCACTCACCCAAAATGTCTACTGTTCAAGGTAACAAGATTCATCGGGTTTCTCACAGAGTAGATTATGATAATCAAAAAGAATATGATCTGTATTATATAGTTATTAAACCTATAACGTGCCTGTTATCATAACAAAGACTGGAGTCAAGTGTAGGAGACAGAAGGTAAACAAATAACAATGTGCAAAACAGCAGATCCAACAGTCAATCTACAATGAACATTAGATGTTTGTGCTCTCAACCAAAAATAACACCAGTGCAAATTATCTTAATTAAAAAAAAAAACTCAGATAAAGATTTTTAATCCAAGATCCGGGAAAAGGTTTTTTGTTTATGAGCCCAGAGTGATGCAGAAGCTACGCTGTTAACTAATTTGTTTCTAGTTCTAACATTCTATTATAAATCCTTGGCATAGAGAAGAGTTCGGAAGAAAGAGAAAAATGGGGTAAAGAGCAGAGGATGAGGGTATTGCACGGTCATGTTTAAGAGGCTGAAGGATAGTAGCAAATGTCTCGGGCACAGTCTGTTAGACATTTCAAATATTAGACAATTTAAATATTAGATCACTTTGATCCCTACCATCATCCGTAGTTAAAGTCCATGGATTAGCTCTTTTTGTAAAAGTGAGAAATGCACTAGCAGCTCTCAGAGACACAAGATGTTAGCTTGGGACCTGCCTGTGAGCCTATCACCCCGTCTTGCTGCTTAGGAACACAGATTCCCATTTAGGGCCTCCCAAGGCAGGTTCTCACATTTAAACAGATCGGCACAGAGCCCTGAGGACCAGACAAGGCTTGGACTTGATTCACAGTGAAGACTATACACCAGACACAGCATACACTCTTAAGTTTTCTTCTTCTCCTTGTAATAGAAAGAAGAAGGGGAAACAGAGAAGTTCTCTAAATCCTGAGCGAATCAACGTCTAAATAGTTAGGGATCAACAGTTTGGAGAAAGAATTGCAAATCAGCAGGATTCTTTCCCATAAGCAAAATCAAATGGAAATTAATTGTCAAAGGGTAAGCCCGATATTTGATTCCCATAGCCGTAGCCAGCAAGCAATCTGATACGCTGGACCACTACACAATCTGTTGGCAGACCTTGGTTAAAGATTCTAAAGCTCCCATTCTAAAGGAAGCAGTTCCGAACCTTAGCCCATTGCATGCTGACTACTCAACTCCTGCTTTCTTTACCCTCAAAAAAAAAAAAGAATTGTTTCTTCCTTCAGCAAGAAAATTGAGACAATTTGCCTTGTGTTAGCTATACAATACTCTGCCCTTATCCCCATCACCCAAGTTCCCCCACCCTGATAGAACTAAAGATTTATGAGAATAATTTCAAACATACCAATAAACTACAAACATAGAACTAATTAGAAGGAAAATTATGCCTATGGTATAATGGCTCCAATAACAATTCTAAAAGTTGTTAGCAAATAGTTTAGACCTTTAAACTTTTGACTACATGACACATTTTTAAGTTGATATCTAAAATTTTTTATTGTTAAGTTTACATGATTACAAGGGATACAATTTCTGGCATATATCATATATTTAAATTGTGATATTTTAAAATAAGAGCATTGATTTAAATATTAAAACAATTTGAACCCTATTGTCTTCCATTTTTAAAATATATAAACAAGCTTTTCTTTATATAAATTTTATATATCTTACATTATTTCTTCTCTCCTTGAAATTATATTTTTATTCAATTTTCCATGCAATTTGCCATAAGGTGATATATTTTTATACTTGAATGTTTTCTATCGATCGCCCTATCATAAGTGATAAAACATAGGTAGATAATTTTGAGTTTATATAGTGTTTAAGTCATTGTGCTCACATGATTCTAAGTGTTAAAATTTGGGGGGGCAGAAGTTCTAGGAATCAATATTATTATTAGTTCACAATTGATCAAAATAACATAAACATAATACATTTTGGTAATTTATAAGCAATAAAAAGCAAAAAATTTTTGGAAATGCATCACTTGATGAGATGGATAGGCAAAGCTTTGGTGCCTGGGCTATAAAAAACTTCTCTGAAACCAATATAGTATTTTGAGTTGTTCCTTTGTTTGGCCTTCCTAAAGTTTATTCATCATGAATAAGGCCATGTAATAAGAACTGACATATGAGAGGCCATGCTGTTCTTTATAAAGCAGCAAAAATGAGCTTGCAGGAAATGGGAAGGAGAATGGTTCTGCACCTTCATGAACATTTTCTGAGGCAGATCATTTTCCAAGAAAGAGCCTATATGGAAATTGAGTATCTAGAACCTAAATCCATTAAAATTCTCCAGGCTTCCACCCAAACTTTGGGAAGTCTGCACCTGCTGCCCAAGGTGTGCACACCCCGATTTGAATATCACTGGGTGAGATCATTGCCTATCCGTGCACAATTGACCCTCAGTCACTTGTTTTCTTTGTATTGCCTTCCCCAGCCATGATTGAAACAGGAAATAACCTCCAGCTAAAACACAAAGGCTTTCTTCTCCTTGGTGGAGACAGAGTAAATTATACTAGTCAGGCAGTATAACGCTTGGCATGACATTTTCCCAGTATTCATCCTGGGGCATGAGGCCTTAAGAGTAGCAATATTTAAAAGGTCACATCTTTAGTTTTCTCATGGGCATAACTGCGTGGAAGTATGAAGGTTCTGATGTCAAAGGTCACCTACCAGATGTGGGGCACCATGCTTTGGGGCAAGCAAAGCAGGCCAGTGGAATCAGCATGGAAGTCACTGTCACATTGTTTATAATTACAGGGAACAACTGCAGAGATATGATGGCTCATGATGAGCAATGGAAGGATATGTAGCAGCGAGAATTGAAAAGATCATGGTGTGTAAATTTCCCAAATTGTCTCCTTCCCCTACTGGAATCCAGAGCAGAGGTCAGAAACATGCTCAGCCACTGACTGCTTCAATGTAGACGACCCATGTGAAGGGTCATAATCTGGGGTGATTTGCCCCAATTAGTCAAAATCTGCAGGTAAATTATGCTGTCTCATGTTTTTCACAGAGATAGTATGAGTTACTGGGAATTAAAACTTTGAGTTCTTTTCGAACGTCTGTTCAAGAACCATTTGGAAACCTTCTTAAAATTTAAGTTACTAGGCCCAACCCAAGACCAACTGATGCATAATTGGAGATGAGGAGGAACAGGAATTCAAGAATCTGCACTTTTAACAAGCAATCCAGTCTCTGAGAACCAATGACTTAGGAAATCAGGCTTCAAAAAGGAAATATAAACCTCGTAAACCTCTAAGATTTCTAGGTCAGGAGTCACAAATATTTTTATTTTACAGTTATACTTATTTTTACACTATACACATTCATCATGCTCATATTGTAACATCAAAAAATAGAAAAGTTTAAAGAATGAGACTTTAAAAAAAAAATAAATGTAAATCCTAATATTATCCTCTCATAGCCAAACAGATCATCTGGGCACCCAGACACCCCACTTGAGAGACCACCAGCTTCGAGGCAAACAGAGAACATGGAAGTGGAATGATGCCTCCAAGAGAAGGCAATGTTATGAGGAAAAAGTGGCCACTGGAAGAGGAAAACTTTTAAATGAACATTATTGTTCATATTTCCTCTCAAACAGCTTCTCTCTGGCTACGGGTTATTTCAGTCATTTTCACAGTTTCCTCAGATATCTGGATAGCCTTTCAACTCACTACAAAAATAAAATTACCACTAAAAATTGACTGGAGGCATAGAAGAGCCATCCGTTCAGAAATTGATGAGAAAGCAGGTTTCTTAGCTAAAAGAGAAATATTGGGTTGAGATCCTGTTCCTTATAAGTCAAGCTAACACTTTTTAAGATATTAAATGATTTGGGGTTTCTTTCTGTGTTTTTCCCTTTCTTTTCCAAAATGCCCCAGCATCTTCCCCCATCCCACTCGATTTCACACAGAGTCCTGTTTGCATGAGCTCAGAAGCTCACAGCCTTTGGTTTCCTAAAGCCCTATTTGCAGACTGAAGCAAAAGCCATTTAGAATTTACACTGAGGGCCATACAAAACGAGAGAGAAGGAAATCTCTGGCAGAAATATCCCTGAAGAAGGGGTTTCTCCCCAAAGACCAGAAAGCAATTTTTCTAGGTTAGGAAAATAGGGAGATACAAATGAAAAAAAGAGATTTAGGGGTCTCTAATGAAAGGACTGGGCCCAGAGAGACAATGTGGCACAAAGGAGAGATGCAAGGGACTTTGCTTGAGGCCCCTGAAGCCTTGGGAGAGCTGAGGGACCCACCTTCTGCAGCCCCTGCCGCTGTCATGCCCATCAGCCCACTGTGTCCACAGACAGTGCTGCTGTCCTTGCCATGCCCATCCCATAAGGATGTCCCTTCCTCAGTAACCAGCCTCTGCTGGCCAGCCAGCGGGAAGGATACCTCACCCTGCTGCAAAACTTTGCTCACATCATGTCTTGAGCTGTTAAGCTCAAGAAAATGGAGACCAATACTTGAGATCAGTATATGGTAAGGAGACCCCTGGAAGTGAGACAGAGGCTGGCTCACGGCGGGGTTTTGCCCCCCCACACACACACACACGCTCACGTGCGGTCTTCATTCCTTCATTTGCATAGTGGGCATGAAATTACCAGTCAATTTGAAATTCCTAAATATATCAGTTCGTGCTTCTAATTATTCTCCTTCTTCCCAGTATGTTCTCACCATCCCCCACACTCCACCAAAAATGCTGGGGACAGAATAAAATCTTGTGGAGAAATCTAACACTCTTTGAGACCATAACATGCATACTATGTCCTATGTCTCTGTTGTCCAGTAAGCTGAGACCACCAGTACAATTTGGCGATACACAGGCAAGTAAACTAGGAATTATCCATACTTTCCTCTTCCAAATTCCCCACACGCAAACCTATGAATTCAACCTCTAGTATAGTGGTGCAATAAAAAAAAACTGTGTTTGGCTTTTGTCCCTGTTCTTGGCACAGAGCTCCTAAAACCCTTGAAATTCCCTGAGTGATAGGAGCGCCTTCTGTCATTCATAACAAGCCCCTCTCAATCATACCTGGGTTTATGTTAATAAGGTGACTCTTAGCAGGGCCCCTTCAGGATGGGGCCTGGTCTGGTTGCCAAAGAAACCAGAAATGTTATTAGAGGGTTGGAATTTTCACCACTTCCTTCCAAACTCCAGGGATGGGAGAGGGGCTAGAGATGGCCCTCGATCCTCAGTGGCCAACAATTTAATCCACTGTGCCTGCATAATGAAGCTTTGATAACTACTCTGAAACAAAGACGCTGAGGGAGCTTCTGAGTTGGTGAGTACATCCTCGCACCGGGAGGATGGCACATGCCGCCCCCACGGGGACAGAGGCTCCTGCGATCAGAATTCTTCCAGACCTCATCCTACATCCTTCATCTGGCTATTCATTTCTGCATCCTTTACAATGAGCTGTAATAGTAAGAAGGCACTCTCCTGTATTCTGTGTGTCGTTCTAGCAATTATCAAACCTGAGAGGAGTCGTGAGAACCCCCACATTTGTAGTGACAAATATACCCTGAAGAACCCATTCATGGCTGATGTCTGAAGCGGGGACAGTCTTGTGGGACTGAACCTTTAACCTGGAGGGTCCGTGCTAACTCTGGTAGTTGGCGTCAGAATTGAATTGTTGGACACCATGTTGGTGTTGGAGAAGTGGAGAATTTGTGGTGGTTAGAAAAAACCCACACAGGTGCATATCCCAATTTTGGCACCACTTTCTATCTCCGCTGCTGTCATTCTATTCCAGTTTGTTGTCATCTCTTTCCTGGACTTCCCTGCCTAATAGGCTCCTTACAATTCTTTCTTTTCCTCTGTTGATCATACAATGCAACTGACACTCAGCCTGCAGAGTGGGAATTTTAAAACACAAAGCACAATATATCCTCTGCTTAAAGCCCTCCACGGCTTCCTATGACATGAAGAATAAAATCCAACCACCTTATTCTGGCTTTAAAGGCCCTTGGTGACCTGGCCCCTGCCTCCTTGGCCAAACCTATCTCACACCACACCCCCTTGCTCACTGAGTCCTTTCCACATTACCCTGGTTCCCGGTTTTCTATTTATTAAATCCACCAGTCTTCTCCTTGTGTTGGGGCATTTTTGTTCATTGATGCCTTAGCCTAGTATCCTCACCCTCTTCCCAACATGCCAATCTGAACTATTATTCAGAAGTCAGCTCAGACATGCCTTTTTGGACCACCCAACCAAGGATCAAGAGTCACCATCACAGCAGGCTAGTCTAATTGTCTGCATATCCTTCTAAAACCTGACCCATTTTGTGTTTATTTATGTTTATTGTCTAACTAAGGCATTAGGACGAGACCTCCCTGAGAAACAGGACCTTGTCTGTCTCATCCTTCACTCCAAAACAGGACCAGAGACGCTTGGCCAACTGTTGAATATTTGAAGACTGAGTGGTTGAAGAAAGCCTTCACCCGGGGGGTAAGACACTGGACTTACCAATGACAGAATTCACCGGGAGAACAGCAGAGGCCACGATTACTCTCAGCTGATTCTGTGCTGTAGCTTCCAACTGGAGATAAGAACGCATGCTGGGAATGAAACTATTTCAAGGATTTGTTCCATGAAAGGGGCTGTTTATTAGAGCAACAGCAAATATAAACAACTTCTATAAATCCAGACAGGAAAGCCAGCACCAAACAAGGTTGCTGGCAAGTTTCCTTGCTCAGTATGTCCTTTCAACACTGTTCCCATGAAAACCATTCATTCCGCAAGGCAGTCAGCCTGCTCTCTCCTTGGGCACTAATTGCTCTGCCTGGTTAGACAATTTTAAAAAAACACTCCACTTTCAACACCATGTCAGGGAAGGGGAAAGGGGAGGGCCTGGCTTTTCAAAAGTAGAATGAGTTCTGATAACAAGAAAACACAGAAAAATATTCCAACAGAAGAGAATATGTCTAAGTGGAAATGAACACTTCATCTGATACCAGGCAGGGGCTTCGGTCCTGTGGCTTCAACATCTTCCGAGAAGCCCAGAGTCCCTGCTGCTGCAGTGGGGAACAGAGAATTATGACATTTCTTGAATTTGACATCTGGAATGGTAAAGGCTGTCCCCTAAACAGACACTTGCTGTTCAAAAACAAAGATACAACTTGGTGCACACTAATAGTCAAAAGTGCAGTTTCCATAAAAATATGGCCAGCAGCTAATGCTAAAAATTAATACTGCGTATTTTTTCATCTGCCATCATTACCCATCTCATAAGCGAGATCTCAAATTTCCAAATGGTTTACAGAGTGTGCTTAAATCCCTTAAAATGATCATGGCTTTTTATCCAGTAATTTCACAACCAGAAATTCATGCTGAGAGGAAACACTAGGGAATGGCAGGCAAGTATGTATTCTGAGGAATGTTTAAAACCCTGAAAAATTATGAACAACCTCAATGTCCATCCACAGGGAAACAGTAAAGAAATATTACTAACTGTGCCTGTGATGGAATGTTACATGGTCGTTAAAAATCATGTTCATGGGGAACTTTTAGAAGCACACTTGTGGTTTAAAGAATTCCACTACGCTTCCAAAATGTTCACAGAAACACTGGTTAATCCCAAAGAATTTCTGGGTTTCCTTATATCCTTTCTTTCTTTTTTTCTCCTTTTGAAGTCAGAGATGTTGCCACGCCATGGTGTTGAAACAGGGGGAGTTGGTTAGGGAGGAATGTAATCCTCATGTAAATCTATATCCACACAAAAAAATGAATTCCCCTGTCCTTAGAAGAAAGGAAGTATGGCAGAGTCAGGGTTTTGAATGTTTCTTCCTGCCATCTGCTGATTCTATACTTTCAAAGTGTTTCTTGAGCAGCTGCTGGGCAGCTGTTTCAGCCTCCTGAGATAGGTAGAGAGGAAAAGAAATAGAAAGGAATAAACACCCTATGGATACCTTGCACCATACAGACTCTAGGTGGAGTTACGCTATTTAACATTATGGAAATAATCACTAATTCCCTAAATGGAGACCCACGTGGCTAGGTAAATGCTTGGGTAGGTCTGCTTGGTGGTGGGCCCTCCAGTGCCTGCAGATTTGCCAATTGGAGCTGATCTAAATGGCCCTGCTCATGAATGGGGAAGTTGAGGCAAGGGAGTAAGTTAAGAGCTACATGAATGAAGGCTAAAGAGAAGCTGGAAGCTGAAGGACTTGGAGAGAGCAAAAATATCTTATCAACTTCCCAACAGACCACCAGAAAGCAAAGATGCATTTACTAGACTTCCTGTAATAGAGGAAAACAGCGCTTGGCAGAGCTTAGCAGCGTCTCAAAATGGGAAACTTGGGGAAACATGGAGCCTGGGTGATTTTAAGATGGATTTCGCAAAGTGGGGAAATGGTTGGATTGGCCAGAATTTCTGACATAATAGCAGTGGATTGAGAAGCACAGTGAGGTGAGGGTTTTGAAGAGAGCCCTGAAGAGCGAGCCGTCAGCTCTGATAAGTAAACTGTTTCAGTGTTTCACCATCTTGTCTTCAAGAAGCAAGTATTTCCTGGAGCAAGCAGCTAAAATTTTTGCTTGTTTGTCTGGGTTTTTTTTGGTTATTCTCAGTGTTGTTTAATGGGAAAGTATAACCAATCTGGGTATTGTTTAACACAGAAACGAGGAATTATATACTGGTGTTTAATCTTTCTAGGATTTTAATGAAATTATTGACTCTGAAATTAACACCCTTTCCTGTATGTCCCTGGAAATCTTTGGTAAAATCTACTTTGCTCACTAATGCTTTGTGAACTGCTTTCTTTGGTGGCTGTAGGCAGGTGTGATGCCCTGTTTTCAGGCTTGTGTAGTCATCAGAGATACCTATGTTGCCTGTGTAGACGCAGGACCATTCTAACAAGAATGAAAAGGTTATGCTGGAAAAATAAGAATTCTTGGAGAATGAAGGTAGACAAAACGTCTCTGGAAACCAGATAGAGGTTACACTGAGAGTTTCTGAATAGCAACGCCAGGATAAGAGAAATTATTTTTTAAAAAAAACATGTCTATCTAAAGTCTTCAGCTTAGACTAGAAAAGAAAGAGGAAGAAGCCAGTGAGAAGGCTGTCACACAAGGCAAATAAGCCTTGGGCAAGGACATTCACAAAGTTAATGAGAAAGAGAATAGATACAAGGTTCATAGCTTGCGCCAGAATTTAAAGCAGGCCAAATATGGATTAGCAGATACAAAAAAGAGTCAAAGAAAACTCCAAATTTTGTGGGGAGAATAATGATTCCTTTGAGAATGAGGAACATTAGACACAATAGTGAAAGAGGGAAAGATGCATACATCTGGGCGGGCTGGGTTCCTTCAAACACTGAAAGGGGAACCTGCGGCCTTAGGGCCCCATGTGGCCTTGCAGGTCCTTAAGTGCAGCCTTTTGACTGAATCCAAATTTTACAGAACAAATCCTTTTATTAATACATTTTTGTTCATCTTTCATATTTTTATTTTATTTTTAAAATGAACATATTTAAAATACCAAAGAATAAAATAAGTTTCAACAAAATAATCCTCCCAGACTGACCAGCACAATTAGATCATTAGTAAGCCGTAGGGCTAGTTTGACAGCTGCTATGCTCATGATTTAGTTCTAACTTCCCCTGCCTGGCTGGTGTCACTACCACACAATGATGGTTGGTGAGTTTATGGGGGTCAAGTATGCCAGTCTGTTATCAGCTTTTGACAACGGAGTGCTGTATTTCTGTTTAAAGTGGAATTTGTGAATAGTTGCACAGCTCGACAGTATTTCTTAATTCTGTCTGCTTAACAGCCCACCATGTCAAAGAAGACCAAGAGAATGCTGAAGGAAGAAAATAGATTTTTTAATGAGGTTTGGGAATTGCAATATTATCTTGTTTCTGCTAAACGTAAGATGATTTGCTTGCTTTGTGATATCAACATTAAAGAAATTCAATGGTCATCAGCATTATAACCCTTATAAGGGCCACAAATATTTTAAATTAGAGGGAGAGGCTCAAAAGGTTGTATTGCAGACATTAAAAGATGCAAAGCAAAAGCAAAGACAATTCTTTCAAGCAGCAGTATGACCTGGAAATAATGCCACTGAAGCAACTTGTAAAGTAGCTTACAGACTAGAGGAAAAAAGGGAAGCCATTCAGTGATGTAGAAATTGTGAAAGCATGCATGGTCCAAGTTGTAGGGTGCTTAGACCCTGATAGTGTTTCAAACTACAAACAGCTGCCTCTTTCAAGGAGAACCATAACTAATTGGCAGCATGAACTAGCCTTCAACTTAACAGAACAACTTCATGCAATATTTCAAAAGGAAAGTATGTATTATCCAATTGCTTTGGATGAATCAACTGATACTACTGACTCGGCGCAGGTTTTGTAGTTCATTCAGATCATAACAGAAGATTTTCTTTGCCGTGAAGAGTTACTCACTTTGGGCACTCTTACAAACACACAAGGAATAGATATGTTCAACAACTGTCAAGATAAATGTCGTGAAGTTGGACTGAATTTGGTAAATTAAGTGAGCAGTGCACCTTCCATGACAGGAAAACATAAAGGTTTATTGCACAGATAAAAAAAAAGTATTAATAGATCCAGATGAGTTCATTTCTTTTCATTGTATCTTGCATCAGCAAACTTTCTGTGCTAAAGGTAGTATTTTAAGTGTCACTTTGCAACAAGTCTTAAGTATTATTAACTGTATTTGTGCAAATGCAAGGCAGCATCATCAGTTTCATATCATGCTAAAGTTGAACAATGAGGTATTCAGTGTGGATTTGCCATATCATTCTAAAGTGCGTTGGGTATAACAAGGACAAGTGTTAGCCAAAATTTTATCTCTGTGAGAACAGATAGTTAAATTTTATGAAGAACAGAATCAGCAAGGCTAATTATTCAAAGAGGATTTCTATAGGAATGTAGCATTTCTGTGTGATATCATGTCAAATCAAAACAACTTGAATATTTCTTTGCAAGGTAAAACTAAGTCTACATATGATATGTGGCAAAAAAAAAATCCAAGCATTTTGAAAAAAGCTATCTTTCTTCAAAACATGTCTTCCTCAAAAGGAAATTTCAGATGAACATTTTCCCTAGTTAGCAAAAGTCTTTGATGAGCAGGACAATACATACAAACCATTTGAAGATATGCAGCTATTATAAACCTATTAATTGGAGAATACAATGAAAGGTTCACTGACTTTGAGAATCACAACATCACATTCAAATTAGCATTTCAGCCTCACCTAGTTGATATCACCAAGGCACCTAAAGATCTACAAATGGAATTAATTGAGCTCTCAGGAGATGACATTTTAAAGTCATTGTATGATGCTAAGAAAGATCCAGTGGAAATACGGAAAAATGCAGTGGAATACCCATGCCTTCAATGCCCGAAAAATGCTTTCTTGCTTTTCAACCACTTATTGCTGGAATCTACATTCTCCTGCCTAACCCAAATCAAGACACACTTAAGGTCACAAATGACTGATACTCACCTAAAGGATCGACTGAAACTGCAGACCTCCATGCTGCAACCAAATATTCAAATGCTTTCTAACAAAATGCAGATACAACAAAGTCACTAAAAGGTTAGTTGACTTTAAAATTAACAAATAGTTTTCATTTTTGAAAGTATTACATATATAGTAGTTAGATTTTAACAGAATAATGTACATTTTTAAGTATACCTAATTAAAGTTTCTTGAATGTGGCCTTATTTGTTTACAGCTAAAGTAATGCAGCCTTCCAACATGAAAAGGTTTCCCACCCCTGATCTAGGTTATACCTCCAAAGGCAGTTAGAAATATGAGTATGATGCTTTGGTGACGTGACAGAGGAGAGATTATAGCAACCACTACATCTCAAGTGCATCCGACAGACCAGATCCCGTGGTACATGGTCACGGGTGAGATCTCTGCCAGCTTTACGATGGCAGAAAGAACAAGCAGGTACGATTCTCTCCCAGGAGAAAACCTGGCAAACATGCAAACTTCACAAACATGCAAAATGAGAAGGATCTGTGAAAAGCAAGTCTATGCTTTTCCCAAGGGCACCTTCCGTTCCTGTACATGGAGCTCACCGGAGCTGCAGGAAGTGTTCCCTGGATTGTAGTTTCCTCATTCAGAAGAGAACGGAAGACTTCTGCCTCCTCCTGAGAGAGACAGACGGGAACCCCAACTCTGAGGGGCTGCCTCAGGCATGGAGCCAGGAACATGGGTCCCAGAGGCCACACCTGGCAGCATGTGTAGGGAGAAACAGGGCAGGAGAGGCTGGGCAAGGGTAGAACAGAAGAGCAGAAAGAGAGGGAATGAGATGCACCCAGGGACGCTGTTTTCCTAGTAATGAGGAAATTATTCCCTAAAGTGATTTTATTCTTAGGGGCTCTTAAATTTCATTCTGTAAGAAGAAAGTGTTTGAGGAAGCTAGCGTGGGAGAAAGAGGACAAATGGGCAGACCAGAGGAAGAACAACTGGCAGAGACATACTTTCGGGAAGCCGGGTGCTAGAGGGGTAACTTCAGCAGAAACGCTGGAGAACAAGGGCAGACTCAGAGTCACTGGACTTGAGAATGAGGAGAAAGATCGTGACCTTCAAAAGAGCAGCGTCAGCAGGAAAGAGTCAATGCTTTGCTTGATGCAATTCACCCAAAAATCATCCTCTCTAATCCTGTACTTCCTGACATGGCTTTCCCAACTGCTTATAAATAATCATATGTCAGACTCCCAAATTCTATTGCTTAACTCAAGAAAGCAGAAGAAAATTTTATGTGAGTAATAAAACCGTGGGTTTGTTGGTACTCATGTTCATTTGTAAAACCACATTTTTAACACGCATGCAGACAATTTGCCTTCAAGAAATACGTGTTGCCAGTTTTCTGTTCTGTGTCACAAAGTGGCTCCAGGTTGAGTTCCAAAGGCTGCATATTTGTGGCTGGGTTTCTGGAATGGTGCTAAGAATGAACTCTACGCTCAGCCTCTCCTCAAGCAGATTTCTACTGGCCACAATTAGGAGAAGGTGCATTAATCAGTTCATACCCTAACTAAACATCCATGCTATTCTCCATTTTAGTACGCTTACTGAAAAACCAAGCCACACGCTCAGCTAGTGTTTGTTTTTAAATCAAGCCTAGTTTCAGTACCTCTTGTAAGGTACTGAAATTCCATGCAGGTACTTTACCACATGCTTTGAACTTCATTCAACTGTCATGATGAATATTGTCCCCGTTCACGGATGCTTCCATTTGCAGAGAGATCCATATCATTTGCAGTTGGTCATGATTTTAGGCATTGTCATTAGTCTAATTCTGTTACAAGAATCTCAATTCTAAGGAATATTTGTCAATTAATACTTTCAAGGTTGAATCCCACAGCCAAACAAATTAATTTTTAAGATGGTACTATCCCGTTCAATTCTACATTTAATCCAACACTCAAAAAGTTTTCCAAATCATTAACCATTCCCAGTAAAAGAGCTGTTTTATCTAGGCAAATAGGTCCACAGCATTATGGCCTAAATGACTTCTTATGTCCATTAGACTATGCAACTTCATAAAGATATCTGATTTTATATAACAGATATATTCCAAGTTCAATAATGCAAACGGATTAGTCAAACAAAAGCAGTGTGTATCATTCAGGGTTCTCTGGAGAAACAGAACCAATAGGATATATCTATATATGAATATGTAAATATGCATATATATGCATATAAATATTTTTATATATATACAGATTTCTTCAGAGATTTACTTGAAGGAATTGGCTTGCATGACTGTAGGGGTCTGACAAGGCTGAAATCTACAGGGTGGGTGGCAGGCTGGAAACTCAGGCAGGATTTCTATGTTACAGGTTTGAGGTAAAATTTCTTCTTCCTCCGGAAGCCTTAGTTTTTGCTCTTAAAGCTGAAGGTTATTACCAAGGTTAATCTCTTTTACTTGAAGTCAATTGATTGTAGATATTAATCACATCTACAAAATACTTTCACAGCAACCCCTAGATTAGTGTTTGATTAAATAACTGGGTACCACAGTCTAGCAAAGTTCACACAAAGTTGACTGTCACAGTGTGGCAGTTCTTATGGATCCAAAATATAGTTTCAGTGTCACCAAAGACTATATCAGATGGGGGAGGATGTTACCAAAAGACACTGAGGCATAGCTCCTGCTATGCAAGAGAATATTATCTAAGGATAGAAACTGACAGTCATGGAAAAGTGCATGAATGTACATACGCTACCACCACGCAGGCTGCAGAGAGACATGCCTGCAGGGCCAAACCCAGCACAGGCTAACTCATTGATTTTAGTCCTTCGTACACTTTTGCTGTCAAAGCCAATCATCGTTTCTTTTAAGCAAACGATACCACATTAATGGAAGAGGTTATCTTAAGGTGAAAAAGTCTCCAATTATACAGATTTTAATTTTATCCAGGATACGTAATAGTTCTCTATTGTCAAGGCATACGATTATGTTTTTAACTTGACGGTACTATACAAAACAATTATGAAGCAAATTGTGATCTAATTCATCAACTTACTAAAGTGAATATTCTTTCCAGCTTCCCTAATGGCTTTATCACATAAAAGTGCTCTAATAAAGGAAATGAAAAAAATGAAAGATAAGGAAATTGCTAGAATGATTAGATTCATTTTTATTCTAGTTCTTTTAAATCTTGGTTTCGCTTCATTATTATCATCTTATGGTTTTGTTTTTTGTTTTTTGCTTTTTTTTTGGAGACAAGGTCTTGCTTTACTGTTGGTGTTACAGTGCAGTGGCATCATCATAACTCACTGCAACCTCAAACTCCTAGACTCAAGCAATCCTCTTGCCTCAGCCTCCTAGTAGAGATGCACACCACTATGCCCAGTTAATTTTTCTATTTTTTGTAGAGATGAGGTCTCACTATATTGCTCAGGCTGGTCTTGAACTCCTGGCCTCAAGTGGTCCTCCCACCTCAGCCTCCAAAAGTGTTAAGATTACAGGCATGAGCTACTGCGCCTGGCCTGTCACCTTATGTGATCATTTAATCATTTGGAGGCTGTAAGAGCAATGACTGAGGTTTTCCAGTCTTCCCAAGAATTCTCTTCAAGACAACACTGTAGAAACTCTGCCTGAGTTTCCACCCTGCTGCCCTACAAAGTTCAGCTTCCAGACTGCTATAGCAACACTTAGCTAAACATCAAGCCTACCAGCTTGCTCTACCAATTACAAACTTGCCAGCCTCCAGAATCACATGAGCCAATTCCAACCAATCAAGCAATAGATAGATGTATGTATGTACATGTGACGGGTGTGTGTGTGTGTGTGTGTATGTATGTGTGTATATGTACTGTTTCTCTGGGGATCTTTGACTAACACAAGTTTCTTCATTAGTTTTCTCATAAATACTTTAGACAAGAAATACATCTTATTATAAAAAATATTTCATTTATATACTTGTTTTATTATTAATTAGATAATTTATTTCAGTGCTGTGAGGTCCCATTGGTTTTAACCTGAGTGTTTTGGTATGTATTTAATATTTATTTTACATTGTTTGCCCCTTTGGGGAGCCACATCCCTGTTCATTCGTAGACTGCAGCTGGTGAGATTGGATCCACTCTGTTCTCCTTCCAAATATTGCTTCTTTAGTGCCCAAGGCTTGGTAAGTAATGGATACTGGCCAGTCTAAATGGATGCCAGGTGTTCAACATGGAACATGCATGCCTATGCCTGGAAGGGATAAAGATTTGCTGTGGTGTGACTTGGAAACCAAAACAATATGGTAACTTGGGGTTGTCAACTGTGACTGCTTAGGATGGATCTTTTTATTATGATGCTTTCTTAATGTCTTCTCCTGTGGAGCCAATCAATCAATTGGCATTCACCTAATTAACAGTCTAAGAATTACCATGGTTAAGGAAAGAAGGACAAGCAGAGCAGACATTTAATGATGTGAACATTAGTCTCTCATGAGACTGCTTTATTGATTATGTTTTGCTGAAATGGGTAAGATTTGCCCTGTTTCTAGGGCAACCTGCCTACAGGAATAACCAATCTATACATCATTCCAGGAAGCAGTCTTTGCAATTCAATAAAGGGAAAAATAAATGTAGCTACAGACCCACATCAGAGAGAAGGTAGCAAAATAAAATACAGAAAGGAAAACAACAATGCTTGGGATGGTGGTTGTTGGGTTTGAAGATTGGAGTTAAAGGTATCACTTTCCCAGAAGAAAGCCAACTTTAAGAGGGACACAAAAGACATGTGAGTATTGTATGATCTTCCCCCCTTGCTTTGCCTCTCCGATCTTATTTCTTGCCCCCTTCCCTTGCTCTCTCCTCTCCAGCCTCACTGGACTTCTTGCTATTTCTCCAGTGGGCTGTCTTTGCTCCCATCTCAACTCTACATTTGCTCTTTTGTTCACTTGGAAACCTGTTTCCCTGCACACACACAGTTCCCTCTCTCTCTTATCCTATAGGTTCTCTTGTATGAAATATCTTCCCGCCATCCCCAACACTGTCCTTCTTTATTACTTTATAATACTTGGTTTTTTTCTTCAGAGCATTTATCACCACATGATAATACACTTATTGCTTATTCTCAGTCCCTCTTGCTAGAACGTAAGATCACTCAGAGCAGATTATGACTGTCTTGGTCACTGCTCTGTCCTTACCATCATGCACAGTGTCTTATTCTTCATACATGCAAATTATTATTTGCTAATAAGTAAATCTCTGCTCCCAATCTTTAAAAATCCAGTTAAGGAGATAAAACTAATATAAATATTAATAAACAAGTATACAATATTAATATGATAGAAATTAACAAGACAAAAGCAAACCCCAAATCAGCTGCAATGGGATACAATATGGATTAGAAAAAAAAAGAAAAAGCATGATTGGGGCCATGGGACTTTGGTTACTCCCACAGAAACTTTTCCAGAAGAGCACTTGCATCCCACCACTCCTTAGCCAGATATTGTCTATCGGTTCTTAGCAGGGGCTAGAAGCCTGAAAACTACATTTCACCAATTCCCATCCGGGCAGAGTTCCAGTTGAGGATCTGCCTCAAACAGGAGGCTTTCATGTGACATTAGATGGTGGAAGGAGAGTCCGGACCTCTCCTTTTCAGGCCTTAGTAGGGGTTGCAGGCTCCTGGAGTGCCCACAATATACTCGGGCTAGAGTGGAGCAACAGGCCACCACAGGCTCCTGTGTGGCCACTAGGCATAGACAGGTACAGACACCTGCAGGGCTGGCAGCAGATTCCTATAGTTCCTGATCTCTGAAAATCACACTTCACTTTCTGCTCTTCCAACCTTTCCAACAATTTTGTAATCTAATTCTCCATATTAAATACCTCTCTGATGGAAATAAGTGGTTTTGTTTATCTGATTGAATCCAAGCTGAGAACTATTTACTTCTTATATTGGTTCTAGCCTTCTTTAATTCATATTCTAAATTCTAAAGTTAAGTTTATCTGGTGAAGAAGAAGGCTACATGCTAACCACCCTCAAGAAAGCTCTCCCAGGCTGAGCACAGTGGCTCACCCAGCACTTTGGGAGGCTGAGGCGGGAGGATTGCTTGAGGTCAGGAGTTCAAGACCAGCCTGGGCAGCATAGTGAGACCCTGGCTCTACAACAAATAAAAAAGAAAGCCCTTCCAGATGGCTCCCTCTGGCCATGGTTCACCTGTTCTTTGTCTGAACTCCTAAAGTATATATGTTATAGTCAATAGCCCACAATTTTCACTTGATTCCACACTGTCATAGCTTACTCCACATTGTTTCTGAAATACAAATTTTCACTCTCCAATTAGAATTTTTTTTTTTTTTTTTTTTTGAGATGAGGTCTCACTATGTTGCCCAGACTGGACTCCAACTCCTGGACTAAAGAAAGCCTCCTGCCTCAGCCTCCCGAGTAACCGGGACTATAGACACATGCTTCAGCTTCTCCAATTAGATGTTAAGTGTCTAGAAGGCAATTCTTGGAGCTTTTACTTTTATTTCTGGTAATACCTATGACAGTGTTGGGCATTTTGTTGGTACCCAATATATAAACATTTGTTAGTTTCACTTGAAAGGGATAAAAGAGTATTTCTCACATCAGTGTGGAAGGGCGATGATTTGGCCACAGTTGTTTATCATAGCATCCTTTTTGAAGATCTGTCATAAACTACCTTAAGCCTTAGTAACTGCAGAGTTGAAGATGTTGGGGAGAAATAAAGGGTTGGAAAATATTAGTACAGAAAAACTGCTAAATGACCCTTGCTTTTGCATATGAAAACTATGGTTTCAGTTCAGTAAAGGTAAGTCTACTAATAGCTGGAGACTGACAGCTGTTTTTAGACAATTTTCCCTGATCTCAGGCTTGCCAAAATGTCACAGGACGCTTTCTTAACTTCCGGAAAAGAAGCTAGCGGCCTACTTCACTTCAACTACCTTAATTAATGATCTCATCATTTGCTTATTTTTTATCTGTTATTTTTTACAAGACACAGATTTGTGATTTGATAACAATAATCAGTCTTTTATGATTAAAGAGATTATTTTCTGAATGCTTAGTTGATTCTAATATCTAGTTAATTTAATTAAATAGGTTTAGACAAAAAGATAAGAAAGCTCTCAAAGAAAGGATCTGCAAAGAGAAAAATGGAGCTACACTACGCAGGGACATCCTGAGAATTCTGGAGCAAATTGTCACAATGCCATCAAAGAAAAACCAGATAAATTAAAAGCCAGAATATAAGGTCTAGAAATTTTGAAATTTGAAACCACAAACAATTTTACTCCTGTATCAGAACACGAAAGAGAGAGAGAGAGAGAGAAAAAAGGGCTGCACCAAGGCTCACATCCGAAAGATCTTTCCTGCACCTCATATATGATTCCAACAGGAATTGATTTGTTATTCAGTGTGCAAAGGTAAAGTCAATATCTTCTTATTGCTAATAAAGCCCTGCATAAGCTACTAATTTGAAACTGGGGAAGTATCCAGGTAAGAAACTGAGAAGTAAAGATTTTATTTTTAGATTCCAGAGAATATTAGGGTGGGTTTTTAGCTAAGGTACATCTGCTTTATTTCCTTAATTAAGACACTGCTATGGTACCCTTTAAATTGACACATGCCTGTGGCTTTGGCTTGCCTCCGCCAACCAAATCAGATGGTCCTTACTGTGATAAATTACGTTATTCAGGGTTGTTAATTGCAAACAACAGTATTGTCTGTTTAAGTAGAAAAAGGATAATAGGTAGTTCTCAGAATCTTCAGATGGATCAGGGAATGTGTTTATGGGCAATGTGACCAGGAACCAAACCTAAGTTACACCAACCTATGGCCCCACAGGCCACTGACACTGTCCCAAAACAAGGGCTAAGGTAAGCAGCTACTGCCTCTGAAGCCAGCCACGCTTCCTCCACTTCTGTTCTCAGCTGTCAGCTTCCCAATCAAGCCAGCATGAAAACTGCATACAAAGCCCCTACTTCCTTTGGTTGCTCTTTCTAAGTCAAAGTCAAGGGCACCTCATTTGTAATAGTCTGGGTCCCATTATTTTACTTAGTTGCAAAGGCTACTGCCATGCCGGGCCACATTGGAGTCAAAAGCCAAAGGGAAAACTTGTAATGCTGATCCTGTCTTTATTTAAAATTTTGTCCATCATGGATTTTTTGAATTTTTTATTTTTTTAAATAAAAGGGTCAGTCATGGTGGGTCACACTTGTAATCCTAGCACTCTGGGAAGCCGAGGCGGGAGGATTACTTGAGGTCTGAAGTTCGAGACCAGCCTGAGCAAGAAGGAGACCTCGTCTCTACTACAAATAGAAAAAATTACCTGGGCGTGGTGGTGTGTTCCTGTAGTCCCCAGCTACCTGGGAGGCTGAGGCAGGAGAATTGCTTGAGCCCAGGAGTTTGAGGCTGCAGTGAGCTATGATGATTCCACTGCATTCTAGCCAGGGTGACAGAGTGAGACATTTGGTCTCAAAAAAAATATATATATATATTGAAATATCATTTATCTTGATTACTTAGTTTTTGGGCCCCCTTTAAACTTTTCCTCCAAGCGGAGGCTCCAAGTGAGCCTCACTCGCTCACCCTGACTGCAGTCCTGGTGAAGGAAGCTGGGAAAGTGAGCTTCTACGTGGAAAACTGAAAGGGGGTGTGGTAAAGAGGTCCGTGTCCTGACCCCAGAACCTGGGAATATAGCACCTTACATGACAAAGGGGACTTTGCAGACATGATTAAGGAACTTGAGATGGGAAAATTACCCTGGATTATCCAGGCGGGCCTTGTCCAATCACAAGAGCCCTCACAGGAGGAAGGTGGGGGAGGCAGAGTAAGAGAAGGAGAGGTGACAGTGGAAGCAGAGGACAGAAAGAGAAATCATCACACTCTATGCTGCTGGCTTTAAAGACAGAGCAGGGCCATGAACTAAGGAGTATAGACAACCTCTAGAAGCTGAAAAAACCAAAGAGGCATATTCTAGATCCTCCAGAAGGAGGAATACACTCCTGTTGTTCAATTGTCTCAGCTTGATCCTCACTTGTTAGAGTACAGGAGTATTGCTGTCTATGCTTCACAAACGATCAAGACCAAAACACAGCACCCAGGCCTTACTCTCCTCCCAAAAACAACAGCAACAGAATGCAGAGTAGCTCTTCTCATGCTTTTTAAATTAGAAAACAATGACTTTATGTCTTTATTTAAGGTGCTTCTAACAATAAAATGTAAGTCTCCTTACTGGCATAAAAATAATAACAACAAAGCCCACTTTAACTGTTTCATGAAAAACTAAAACACTATGACATTATAAAAAATAATTTTTTTGTTTCTTAGAAAATTTTTATTGGACTTCACAAAGCTGTCAGAAAAAAAAAGAAAAATTTTTTTCATCTCAGGATAAGCAGATAACACTACTGTGCTTTTAACACCTAACTGAAGGCTACATTTGTGAATTTAATAGATAAAAGCTGGTCCCTAAAGTAAATACAGATCTTATTCCAAACACGCATTTGTTAGTAAGTCATTCAGAACTGAAAATTCATTTTATCATAGTCACAATATGATTGTTAACATGTAACAATCATTGTAATCACATTGTAACAACATAAAGTGCTGCCTTTGTAGAAGTTGGTGCATGAATTCCATCTCAAAGAGGAATCAAATTTGTCCAGAAGATAATTTGAGGAGTACATAGCAGGTGTGCTCTAGAGGAGGCAGTAATTAGACAGCAATTTGGGGTGAGAAAGGACATTGAGAGAGGTAGAGCCAGATTCAAAGTCGTGTGAGGAAAGGGGTCTCTGGATGGCAGGTGAGAGTGGAAAAATCAAACATCTTCTGGGGACAAAATTTCTAATAACTTTAATATTGCTCACTAATGGCTTTAGCATGGGTGGGCTATTGTGTGGTCGGGGAAGGGGGAGTGAGGTGAGTGGGTATTATATGCAACATGAAGCCTGGCAAAAGACAAAGAAATATCATATATCATATGTGGAAATCACCACGCCTCTGGGTCACACTCTAGTATAACCATATTCAGTAAGAAAAAGGAAAATCTCTGTTCTTAGCTCCCAGTCTCACCTAAAATCTGCTACTCATCCTCCACACCTGAGCCATCAGTCATGCAGCGAGTTGCTTAATTTCAAATTATTCCTTGTCTCTGCAGTTTCAAAGACCCTCACTCAAGGGAAAATAAAGAAGAGAAAATTAAGATCTACGCCAGAGTCTCTGTACTGGAAAAGACTCTTGAAGACAGACACATACACGTGCACACACACATACACACGTAGCACCTTTTCAGTGTATAATTCTGAACTGTTTTTCCTGGGACACAACTCCAGAGAATTTAATACAAATGGTGACCCCTAGTATTGTGCAAAGAGGTGCCCTGGAAATGAAGAGAAATTTATTTTTTCTTGGAGAACTGTCAGCCCTAATGCATGTTAAAGTAAATAAAACTTGAAAACTGTTACGTCCTCAGTCTTCAGTCAAGAAAATGTTAATACTACAGTGCTGCAAGGCTACGTGAGGACTGGGCTATGCCTCGAGCCACACCTGTGCTCACAGCCCCACACTATGTGTGGCACAACCCAACTCATCAACAAGTCATATCCATTTTACCTTCAGATGCATCTACTTCTCTTCTTTTCCATCATTGCCTACAAATCCAAGTCACCATCATCTTATACCTAGAAGAGTGACTTCCAAAACCTTTTGATTGGCCAGGCATGGTGGTCACACCTGTAATTCTAGTACTTTGGGAGGCCGAGGAAGGAGGATCCCTTGAGCCCAGGAGTTGGAATTTGCAGTGAGCTGTGATTGTGCCTCTGTACTCCAGCCTGGGCAACACAGCAAGACTCTATCTCAAAAAAAAGAAAAACCTTTTGATCACATGCACATCAATAAAATATTTTTGAGCACATGCAATTCTCCATTATGTATGCTGATTTATTTGGGAGTAATATATGTACTATGGTGTCTGTATATTATACATATTGTAACATATAAATAAGAGTTTTAAAGAAAAAATTTAAATATATGCCACTATGGCCTGAATGTTTGTGTCCCTCCCCCAAAATTTATGTTGAAACCTAACTTCCAATGTGATGGTATTTATTATTAGGTAATATCTTTGGGAATTGACTAGGTCATGAGGGTAGAGCCCTCATGAATGGGATTAGTGCCCTTATAAAAGAAAAAAGAAGTCCCCACAGAGCTGTCTTGCCTCTTCCATCATGTGAGGATGAGAACACAGCAAGAAGGTCCATCTAAGAATCGGGAAACAGGTCCCTACCAGACACATAATCTGCTGGTGACTTGATCTTGAACTTCCCAGCCTCCAGAACTGTAGGAAATAAATTTCTGTTGTTTGTAAGCCACCCAGTTTATGATATGTTGTTATAGCCTCCTGAATGTACTAAAACATATACATACATATATATATACATATACACACACACACACACACACACACACACACACACACACACACATATTATTTTGTTTTTCCATGCTATGAGATTACTCCACACACTCTCTGAACTATGTGTACCCTGCATTGGAGGCCCTGGCCTAGCCCACTATAATTCCCTCCTAATTGATCGTCCTACTTCCACTCTTGTTTCCCATAATCCATTTTCCACAGAACAAAATTAAATTAGATAATGGCATTTCGCTGCTCAAAACTCTCCAATAGCCTTTCATTGCACTTAAAATCTAAACTCCTGCCCCCGACCTGCAGTCGTCCATGCGCTAGGCCCTGCTCCCTTCTCTGAACCACTGTCTGAAACTCCGCCTCTGAGCTTTGTCTCAGAGACCTTCTTTCTAGTCTCCACCACCCAATCTTATTAACACCGTGGGGCCTTTGCACCAACTCTCCTCTCTTCCCTGAATGTTCTTCCCTGGGTCTTCACAATTCTAATTCCTTTGGGCCATAGAGCCTTTGTATAAACAGATCCTTCTAAAATAGAGTGTCTCCAGCCCCCTCAACTCAGATACTGACCCGGCCACTGCCGGGTGAATTCTCCGCCTGGCTTCTAACTCTACCTGTTGTTCGTTTGTGTATGTATTCATATGTTCACGTGTATTTGTATATTCCTATATTATTATATAAGAGGAGAGAACTTATCGCATCAACTATGATCCTTACCTTATAGTAGGCCCTCAATAAATATTTGCTAAATAAATGAATTAATGAAATAATTCATTAATAGAAATTTGATGAACTACTGATTTGAAGTCAGTTAAACTGAGTGGAGAACAGTTTTATTGAGCCTATTTTTACTTAATCTCTTTTCTTAGGCAGCCTATGGGGGGGAAAAGTAGGTGACTTTATAGAAATAGCCCGCAATGGCTCAGATTTCTTTGAAACACCTACAAGCAAGGGAGTCTGAGGCTAACAACAGGATCACAGATTTCCAAAAATAAATGTCCTTTTAAAAATAGGCAACCTGCCATGCTTTGTTAAGGGAGCTCTAAAACCCAGGTACTGAGCCCTTTCTAGGAAACCTCAGTGATGGGCATCTTATCCAACAGTCTCTAATTGGCTGTGTTCCTAAAGGGCTTTAAAATAAATAACAGGCCTTATCTGATTTGAATTTTATCCAAACGTTGTCATTTGAAAGAGATAAGGCTCTAGCAAAAGATATAACATTGGGAAAGGAATCTTGAACTTTTCTCAGTTTCTGAAGAAGATATCTGAGAGAAAAAAAAAAAAGTTAACCTGTATGTTCCTATTTAAGAGAATTAAGTTTTGAGAGCACTAGCCTTACAGAATGCAAATATCCAAATTGTTAAATAGCCAAAGACATAAATAGTCTAAAAGAGTTCAATGTCTGGCTCTATATTGTTATTCTGCAGACAGAATTCCCATTCACACACATGAATTATATGTGGCATAAAAGCAGAATGAGAATTTAATGTCATCATCAGCTCTAGGTAAAATTGCTTATTAGGAATTCAAGGTCCATGTGCCTAATCTTATTTACACACACACAGACACGCATGCCTGTGCACAACTGTCACCCAATTAAAAAAAAAAAATCCAAGAAAGCATTTGACATGACTTATTAACATTTTAATATAAATTTACACCAGCGTCCTAAATCTTGCAGAAATCTTTACATCTGTCTCTTTTTAATCATAGAAGAAAACATTTTGTCTCTGTCAAAGTCATTTTGATATTGGACATGGAATTGAGGACATTATTTTGGAGCTAGAAACCTGTCCTTTCCCGAAATTATACCATTTCAGTAGTTACTCACCTACTCCCATTGTGTCGCGTTGGAAAAACAGAAATCTTACCCTCATCATCCAGTTGGATGGAACCATTAACAGAAACATTGACTCAAAAACTTCCACCTGTCGTCTGGAAGCACAAACACACCCACACCCTCATCCACCTTCTTTTGACTAACAGCTCAGATAATGCTGCTGAGTTCAGTATCAATTTCTTAATTATTCATTCTGACTGTACTCCGGGAAAACAAAGACGTTTCTAATCCCCTTGCTTTCTCACATTTTCCTTCAAAAGAAAGCTCCTGTCAGAAACTATTATGACTTGTGAGAAATCGAGTGCTTTTCAGCAAGCTAGATGCTACTCAGAACACAGCTTAGGAAGAGTTTCTTACTCCAGGAACTGGCATTTTATTACAACAAAGCAGCCTAGAGCTAACTGGTAGACCCAGCTAAAGACTAGAGGAAAAGAACTAAGTTCAAAAAGGAATAGAAATGCTACATAGCCTCACACAACCTGCAGGCTCACCCACACCCTGACTGCCTCCCCCAACAGGCAGAGCTGTTTGCAAGCAAGGTCTTCAATTTGTGATTGTTTCAGGTCCACAAATGGGCTTCTTAACCCTCCTGCCCTTCCCTCCCAGTCGCTGCTGTCTCTTTAGCAGAGAACCTGCTTTTTGTTTCCAGCACCGGCCCCAGTGTCTGCCACAGTGGCAACACCTAAAGGGAGTTGGACAAAAGAATGTTGATGGGTCCAGAAATCAGGCTGGACCAAGCAGAGCCCTTCCCTTAAATTTCAAAATTTGGAACTACACGCAATCGCCACCTTTTGCACAGTACATCCACAAGCTGCAGACAGCTGCTGGCAGCTGTGTCTGAGTGAGCAAGGTCAGTCAATACGGAGGCAGAAACAGAAATGAGAAATGGGCAGGAAGAGACCTGGTGGGATTCATGCCTGGCATCTAGCGGTGGCCACACCCCTGCCCCCTGCCCCCTGCCCTTCTTTGAGCTACACACAGCTTCCAAGAAATCCCCCTTTTTGCCTAAGCTGTGGTTGAGTTGAATTTCTGTAGTTCTGTGAGAGGATTCTAAATACCTTAGTGTGTGTTCTGTTTCATTTTCTCAATCATATCACAAAGATCTTCAGAAGAGTTCATCTCCTAGTGTTTCCATGAGCTCCATGGCACCCACTATGGCACTTAGTACTCAAAAGGCACTGAGTCAATGTATGGATGCTTTTCTGATGATGTGCTCAGTGTCTCTCCTGCTTCACGTTCCAACGAGACAGATAGAGGAAACATTTAGGTAGATATGGAGCCAGGTCTAGAGTGTTGGGCACCCAAACCGAGGTGATAACTCCAAGGGTGGGCAGCTGCTATGGTGGCCCCAGAGAACCCCACCTCCCAGTACTTACATCTTTCATAGTCGCTTCCTGCATGGCACCTGGGTTTGTCTTTGTGACAAATAGCACACAGCAGCAGTGATGGGCTGCCGCTTCTGACATTCAGTTATAAAAGACTGAGGCTCCCAGCTTGGACTCTGGCCAGCTCGTTGGCCCTCCCTCTGGGCATCACTGGCTCTGGAGAAGGCAGCCTCCATGCTGTGCGCCGCGTGGTTCTGGCTCAGGGTCTCCCGTGAAGTTGTGGTTGAGATGTTGGCAGAGGCTGCAGGCCTCTCAAAACGTGACTGGGGCTAAAGAATCCACATCCAAGCTCATGTGGCTGTCAGCCCCAGGTCCTTGCTGGCTGTTGTCAGAGACTTCAGTTCCTGCCCGTAGGGTGACTCACAACATGCAGCCAAGCCACTCCCAGATCCCTGACCCCCAGAAACTGTGAAATCATAAGGGTAACTGATAACCAACACAGCTCCCGTGGTCCTATAAATAAGTCTAAGATAAGTCTAGAGGGGCAAGGTGATGATGGAGCATCGAGGTATTTATTCCATGGACTCAGTTGTCAGGCTTGACATTAGGGGCCAGAAAGTAAATAACAAACCAAACAACGGCAAGCAAAGAATAGGAGCTTGATGGAAGCCAGAGATCTTGGAGATAAGTGCAGATGGAAGAAATCTGTATGTCATTTTTGCTGAACCAGACAAGGCTTTTGGAACCAAGAAATGAATCCCAAAGTGAGAAAAAGCCCTCTGAGATCTCAGCGGCTCAAACACGCAAGTACCTAAAACCCAGAAGGAAATTAGCAATCAGAACATGGGAGAAGGCTTCATCCTAGGATGAGAATGGCTTGTCCTGGGCTCCACTGACCTTTGTATTGAATGCACGTGATTCTATCTACCAGAAACCAGAGCAGAAAGTTACAAAATAGGATCAGGTATCATTCATTTCTGTGGCACGGGCTGACTTTCAAGGCTATTCTTTAAAATTTTTTCAGGAATTTACATTTACTACCTGTCTAGCTTTGGACACTTTCCAAAACCCACAACTCCCCATTTCCTCAATATAGACACTTTACTCTCAGCAGTTCACTGACACTTTCCCTTTCGGGTTCCAGATTCGATCACCTATACCTTCTTTTGTGACTTCATTATGTATTACTAATTCTCTTAGACTCAGTTTGTGCCTTTTGTCATCCCTGAAACCTTGACCAGCTTTCCAGCCTACGCCAGTCTTTGCTTTCTCTGAACGCCTCTAGTACTTAGATTGCAAGCCACAAAATTTGGCATTTGGTGGGTTAGGCATTGGATTATTGACTTTTCCCCAAAATATCTTGCCTTCTCTAAAGACTGTAAGATATAGTTCTTTGCTAAAGTCAAGGTGAATGGTTTCCAAATCCAACCGTATGTCAAAATCACCTTTGATGCCTCTTAAAAGAACCCTTAAAAAGATACAGATTTCAAGTCACCATGTCAAATTTATTGATTCAGAAGTGTGGGGAGTGAGGCCCATGAGAATGTCAAGTTAACAAGCTCCCCAGGTTATGGTTTTGCAGCTAAGCCTACATAGCTCCACACAATCATGTTAGACACAACATTAAATGCTCAAGAAGCATTTTTTGATAAACTGAACTCACTCTTCTAATCTGTCCCACTGGTCTTGCTTGGAAGAGATGGTAGATGCTACAGAAACAGGAAAATAGATAGCATAGGCCTAACCAACTGGAACGCTGACTATATAAAATTGATTTTGTCATTCCTTGCATAGTCAGAATTAAAATCTTTACATATCCAAGGTAGAAGAATGAATAGATATGTGATAAAGCAGGTAGAGTAAAATGTAATTATAATTGTGCTATCTAGGTGGTAGGTATGTGGGTGTCTATTTAAAATTCTTTCAAATTTATTGTACATTTAAAACGTTTCATAATAAAAGGTTGAACTAAATTTTTTAAATACACATTTAGGACATCCAACCAAACCAAATCTATTCTCACTGGATTCTATTTTTCCTTCCTTTTCTTCTTCCCTTCTTTGCTGTAGAGGAGCTCTCTGTACCTCTGCTAGTCTGAGTGCTGCCTAATTTATAAAGCGTTCTTTGCTCTGATAAACTTTGCTAAATTAATTTTGTTTACAGTTGATTTTTTTAAACAATCCTTTCTCCTCCTTTTTGTTCCATCTGGGCCCTCAACAGATAGTATGATACCCATCTACACAGGAGAGGGCAATCTTCCTTACTCAGCCTACCGATTCAAAAGCCAATCTTATCTGAAATCACCCTCATGGACACACCCAGAAATAATGTTTTACCAGATATCTGGACATCCTTTAACCCAGTCAAAATGACCATAAAATTAACCATCACAATGACCATACAATGCATAAAGAAGAATCAAATATATGCCCCACTTGACCTAAAGGAAGAAGCTGAGGCTTAAAATGAAATTTTAAAGAGTTTGCTTGAGCCAAGATGAGAACAGCTGCCTGGAAGACTCAGTTCCAAGTACCCTTGTGTATGAGCTCCCTTTGGCCTTTGCTACAAGCAGGTTTTTAAAGACAAAAAAGGGGACAAGGAGTGGGCTGACACAAAGTTGTTTGTCAGGAATTCCTGTGGGTTTACAGGCATAACATTGATTAGTGATTGGCTATACATTGTTCATTGTATCACAGATTCCAGGAACATGAAGATAACGGGTGAGGGTCACATTGTGCAACTTATGGTAACATTTTGGGTAATTTATCATCTAGTCTGGGAACTACCAAGAAGAAAAGAAAGAACAAAATGCCTTTAAACAATTGCCCCTGGGCATAGAGTGGTGGGGCCATGTGACTGAAGTCTCATATCCTTGTCTCTCTGGGCCCCATAAATTTTGCATACCTCAAATTCCTCAGAGTGCTCTGAACTATTTTTCTTTCTCACCCCCAACTAATATGTTAGTAGTTATATTTTCTCAACATTACCTATAAGATGATTCTAAAAAAAATGTACATATGCCAACACATGTCCCTGATAAAATGACTCTAACACACTTTTTTTCCTCATTAAATACTCACCAGTACTATCTCACCAATGAACTAAGTTATTTCCTATTTGTTAAACACGCCCTGCACTTTCGTGCTTCCATGTTTTTATGAGTATTAATAATAATAATATTAGAGTATGAGTATTATTGCCTAATACTCTAGTACTCCCTCTCCATCCCCCCACCATTTTTACCCTCACCTACACTTTTCGGCCCTATCCAGTCACTCCTTTGTGGCACTTCCAGACCACTGCATTCTGGAATCATTTCATCCACTTCTGAATTTCACTGATGGACATACTCTCCAGTATTTATTTGAAAACTAATGAGAATTTATTTCTTACTTATATTTCCCAAATCCTCACTTACTAACTTATGATTCATCTCACCAATTGTTTTGAATCCTTTTGGAATGACTTTGTCTTACATTTCTTTGTGAGCCCAACAATGTCTTACAATTGGGAGGACGATGTAGACTTGTTGCCTCATTATTGTTAATTTTTGGAAGAAGGAATAGGACAAGGAGACACAAAAATAATACTTAACATTTACTAAGTGTTTAGCTATCTGCCAGACACTTACAGTCCAAGCTACTATTCGCTTATTTCATCACTTAATCTTCCCAACATTCTGCGAGATAAGATATTCTTATTATCCTCACTTTATGAATGAAAATATAAGGCACAGAGGGGTTGAGTATGTTGACCACGGTCTGGTCCTACAGCTAGTAAGCGGTGGAGCATTTGAACTTAGTCAAATGATCACCTCCAGCGCCATGTGCCTAACAGTCTAGGGAGAAGGTGAGAATCTCCCAGGTGGGAACAGGTAAGTGTTTTGAGGAGTTTTTAACCCCCATACAACAAATATCTTAGGCATGCTGTGGTTTGAGAAACCCATCAGTTTTCAAAAGGAAGCATGTCCTCTGAGAAAAATGTGCTTCTCTGCACCACCGAGCCTGCCCCATCACCCCAGCCGCCCCCAGGGTGCAGTTCAAGCTTTTGATGAATCCTAGCAGTTCTGCCCTACCTGAAAATCTGGTTCAACTGAAAATGGTCTTATCAGCTTTGCTCCTAAACCTTGGGGCAGACACAAATAGCTCGGTTCTACCTGTTCCCAATTAAGTTTGTGGTAAGGAATAATAAAATGCCAATGTTAACAAAAGGTAGGCAGAAAACCTCAACTTTTGAGATTAAAAAATAATAAATTATATACAATATTTTGCATAAGGCAAAATACTTGATTTGCTAAAATGGGTTGCCAGAATAACCCCCAACTCTTTTTTAAAAGGCAACCATTTATGGGCTTGACAAATACCTGTAGATTTCCTGCAATAACTGATTTAAATATCAGAAACTTCCAAGCCATCATTTTTGCTCATCTTGCTTTGACCTATTGCCTAAAATGCACCCAAGGAACTTAAAAGGTTTCAAAAAGCATAGCAATAATCATTAACCATTTCCATCTTAAACACAGCTGTTTTGGGTTCCAGAAAACCACATTTTAAAAAAGTGAAGCAAAATGGTAGCCATAATATACAGGTGCCAGAAAAACCTCTAAAATCTAAACTGCATTAAATGAATTGATCTCTCTAGCCCTCCTTTAGGGGATATCTAGGCCATTCTTAACTTATAAGAAAATTAATTATGAAATAATGCATCCAGGAGTTTCCCTGTATTCACATAAAAAATTAACATTAATAGCGATAGTGTCCCCTTCCACAGCACCTGCCCCCAACTGTCCCAGTTAATTAAAGCTTACGCAGTGGCTTTCGCCTTGGGCAATCTTTTGAATCATATATTGTACCATCGTCTTCTGTACTCAGAGATGTGCTGACAGTTTTATTTCCCTGATGAACTAAAGTGATTGAACCAAAGAATGCAAAACAAGCAGTCTTCACTCTTGTTGTTTTTCCTTACAGCCCGTCCTTGGGTGAAAATGTAACTACTCTCTCTGGCGGGCTTGAAAGTAATTAAGAACTTTAACAGGAAAGTATTTAACAGAAATACTGGTTGAAGTGATGACTTGGAGGGATAATTTAAGGCATAATTTCAGAGCAAAAGTTTTTAAGTTTGTGATTAACTTACACATTATGTTGTCCCAGTTTCCTAGATGGTTAAACTGATGGCGAAGCTGCATAGGAAGGGAGGAGGAGAGGGGTGGAAGGAACCACAGAGTCAGAGTCGCTGATGCCCAGAATTCTGAGACTTGTTCTCATCCTGGTTGTAGTTAGTACATTAGGGCCGCCAGCCTCCAAAGTCAAGTCTATCACCAAAATTTAAGTGATAGAAAAGGGATACGTGGGACACACAGTCAAACAGTACTTCCGGGTATTCACTTTGCACAGCGAGTCATCTGACCAGCCTCAGCCAATGAGTTGTAAGGAATCCTTTAATCGCCAGCACCTTGCCTGCCGGCACTCTTGCACATGCGCACTGCAAGCAGGCTGGCTCCAGATTGCAGTTCCTCGACTGGCCTGGGTTGCAAAGTGACATCAGCTGTGATGCAGAGCCTAGCCTGCAGCTGACCCATGGCAGACATGTAATGTGAGTAAGAAATAAACCTTTGTTGCTTTAAGCACAGCAAACCCTAACCCGGTGTTTCTCAAAGAGTGAGTGTCAGCCACCAGCATTGTCATCACCTGTGAGCAATGCAAATTCTCAACCTCCCACCCAAGGCCTACTGACTCTGCAACTCAGGAGTTGGGGCCCAGCCACCTGTGTTTTAACCAGCAATCCCAGGGTATACTGATGCTCACTAAAGCTGGAGAGACAAGGACCTATTAGTCCTGGACGGTCTGGACATAGAATTACATGCCCCTTCTCCCAATACCAGGCGGTAGATTACAAAGAAAGCAAGCCTTAGTCCAATTTCTGAAAACTGCAGAAATGTGTCCTAGCAAGCAGGCACCTGAACTTTCTCATGGTTCAGGAAAGTCTCCTCTCTGACACTCTAACCAGCACCTTGCACAACAGTTGCGCTCAGGAAGAGCAAAGGATATCTTGTAGACATGCCCCTCCAGGTCCTGGTGAAGTGTCAGAGTCCTCCATGAAGCAGAGCAATGCCAGACCTTGAGCACTACGCTGGCTGCATCAGCCCCCTGGGCCTCCTGAGTCCTATATTTAACTACCTAACACTGGCACCTAACCGATGTTTAACTTGCCACTGACTTAGTCCATTTTGCATTGCTATAAAGAAATATGTGAGGCTGGGTAATTTAAAAAAAAAAAAAGGTTATTTGGCTAATGGTACTGCAGGCTGTAGAAGAAGCATGGCAGTGGCATCTGCTTCTGATGAGGGCCTCAGGAAGCCTCCACTTGTGACAGAAGGCTAAGGGAGAGCAGGAGTGTCACATGGCGCAAGAGGGAGCAAGCAAGAGGAGGGGGTACCCACGCTCTTTTGAACAGCCGGCTCTCACATGGACTAAGCGAGAACTCACTCATTACTGCGGGGAGGGCACCAAGCCATTCATGAGAGATCCACCCCCATGACCCAAACACCTCCCACCAGGCCCCATCTCCAGCACTGGGGATGAAATTTCATCATGAGATTTGGAGGGGACAAATGTCCAAACTATATCACTGCCCTTGAAAACTACTCACTTCACCACTGAAAAATCATTGCCTACATCCCAGTTGCTAATTAATGGATCTTTAAGTGTAAATTTCAAGAGACATGAAGTAGTAAGTAAAGGAAGAGTTGGTTTCCCGTTGTGATGCTTCAATGTGATGCTTCAGTCTACAATGTGGATTCTGACTCAGACATTTCAACTGCCTCTAGGGTGTAGATTAAAGTTCATTTTAACACAGATGCATCACATTACTTGTACACAAGAAAACATTACTATACCAGCCAGCCATAGTTTCCATGGGATACAGTGAAAGGCAAACCAAAGAATCTGCATCTGTTAGGGCATCAAACTCAAGAACTGCTTGGAACAACGATTCTAGCAGCCAGGGCTGACTATCTGGGTGGAAATATTTGTAGCGTGCAAAGGACAATTTGCCCAGCTACTACAGTTTCTTGGCCATATCTGTTGGTAGAATTCTAGGCTCACCAAGCAAGCTTTTGTTATTTGGTCTCCTCATATGACCTATTGCCCTGGCAAAAGAGAGTATCCTAAGTAAAAAAAATTAAAATATATATATAAATTAAAATTTAAAAAATGGGTCTGTAAATCAGTATATTGTAAGTTTAGTTAGTGTGATAGGCTGAACAATACCCCCCCCCCCACACACACACACATGGAGGCCCACGTACTACTCCCAGAACCTATGAATATGCTACCTTGTGGGGCAAAACAGATCTCACAGAAGTGATTAAATTAAGGATCCTGAGTTGGGGAGATTATCTTGGATTATTGGTGTGGGCTCAACACAATCACTATGGCCCTTAGAAGAGGAAGCCAGGGGAGTCAATGTCAAGGAAGGGGAGGTGATAATTGAGGCAGAGGCAGGACAGCCAAAGAGGGTTTGAAGATGCTACGGTTCTGGCTTTGAAGATGGAGAAGGGACCAGCACCAAAGACTGCAGGTGGCCTCAAGAAGCTGAAAAAGACAAGGAAACGGATTCTCCCCCAGAGCCTCCAGGAGGAGCCAGCCCTTGCCGTCAGCCCAGTGAGACTAATTTTCGACTTTTTACCTCTAGACTGTAAAATAATAATAAATGGGTATTTTTTAAGCCAATACATTTGTGGTAATTTGTTGCAGCAGCAATGAGAAACTAATACATTTATGTGATTTAATTTTCCAGAATCTGATAACCTCTGAATGAACTAAAAATTAAATTTCTGAAAAATGAAACTAAGCCCTGGGCCTATGATAAACCCCTATGGTGTCCTCAATCTCTCTCTCTCTCTCTTTCTCTCTCTCTCATCATGATTATCCTCACAGCCTGAAGAAAAAAGAAAGTAGAGATTCATTCTAGAATTGTATTCCTTACTTTGAGCCTTCAGATATGATAGAAGAACACATTTCTATAGAGTTTATGTATCTAATATCTTCAATTACCTATAACAGAAAAAACATGTCCAGAATTTTAAAAACTGGACAAATCAGATGTAACACATTCCATTCACTAAGTTCTTCTATTTAACCCCTAGGAGAGTGTCTCTGTGCCTACAGACTCTTATGTAAGCTCTAACAAGCTTAGCAATCTATTTATCTCACCCACTGTAAAATCTGAAATCACAGATAAGAAAGAGGAGTGAGGAATAAAATTGCTAAAAGGGACAAAAATAACTGCAAAATCTGGGGTTCCTTATCATGCGCCTAAGTTATTGATATAGCATTAGGCTGCGGTTTTTATAAAATCTTAATAAGGTAGAGAAGTACATTCCATAGCTTGTAAAGATAAATATATGTTTCAGTGCTTAAAGGGGCAAGATCTGTTAATAATTCACTTAATAGGAAGCTTGTCACTCCCTAACTATGCCAAATAAATGAAGTGTTAAAGTATTATTAAATTAATTCCATGTTAGTTAGTAATACTGAGAAATTAGAATGCCTTTTACTCCCTTTTTTGAATCTCAGGAGTTAGAGAGATTGAGGAAATCCTAACGCCACAGTCAAGAGCCTGCTCAATTCATCGTCTCCTTCGTGATGTTGCCAACAGCCACACAGGACATGATTTGAAAGAGCAGCATCATTGGCAAGATTTTACTCATCCTAAAAGCTGGAGAATTGGCCTGGCAAGCTCTATAAAAGAGGTCTGATCCTGCCCCTGGAAGGAGGAAGAAAGGTGTAACCAAAAGCAGGTCGCTACTGAGTTCTCATTTCCTGAGGCACTCAGAACAGTATGGGAGGCCCAAGATTAGGTCATCAGGATAGGATGTCAGATGTCAGATGTCATCTAAAGTCAAGTTTTAAAAAGTAACTTTAAAACTTTAGCCCTAAGCATAGACACCGCTTCCAAATGAAAGTGAGGCCAATTTTCATGACCCTACAGGTTTGCTAATGACCTAAGCTCTTTAAAACAAGAAAATGAAGTCATATTTTTGGTGCATAGCAGATCTCCACCACCCCCAGCCCTGAGTTTCCTCAGGCAAGCGTTAAGTTCCGTGAACTGATGTGGTAATCATCACTTTGCATGTCATAGAAACTAGTATGTTAGGTAAGTATTTACTATTCCCTGGGGACTCTGTTGGCGGAAGGAAGTGGGGAAGTAGGCACAGCCCCAAACCAGAGTGAAAAGATCTGTCAGACAACACGCTGGATGAAAGTTTCTCATCTCCGGGCTCCAGATAGTATCTTACAGAACGTCTCCAGTAAACCCCATTCTAGAAAAAACGATACATGTTTCCCAAGCTTCAAACTCAGAGGAGAATATGAGTGAAAATAATATATCAACCTGAGGTGCAGGTACCTGGGGTTTTATTACATCCTTTCTAGCCAGGCTTAGTGACTCTTTACTATAGTGTCATTCCCCAGGATGGCACCAAAAAGCCTTTAGACCAGTGGATAATATCTGCATAGTCCTTGCCCTCAAATAGCAGATAAACTGAACAAGATGAAACTACAATAAAATGTGAACTGTGCTCTGACAAGAATAATACGGGATCCCATGGGAGTGTCTAGGAGGTGTTGCATCATGTGTGAGCCTAGAAAGGTAAGTGGGAGTTATCAGCGGAAGGTGCCAGCTGTGGGTGGAGATGCCACAGGAAGATGAAATCGCAGGAGCAAAGAGCTAGTGATGACGATGTGGACTGAGCACTGGTACCACTGAAAGTCTCAGGTCAGTCCCCTTACGGCCCGTGTTAGAGCATTTAGCGTTGCTCCAAAGCACAACAAGGATTTTGAAGGGTTTTAAGTGTGGCAGACATCAACAGGGTTGCATTCAGAAAGACACCTCCAGCTGTAGAACAGTGAACTGTGGAAAACCTGGGAGGAGAAGACCCATTAGAAGATGGAAGAATCTCTCCTAGAAGACCCTCATAGCACCAGAGTGATAGGGAAACACACTCCAGTTAGTGTTCTGACTCGTCCTAAATTAGGTTCAGGGGTACCAGGAATATCAATCTGACATCCCCACAGGTCAAATCCAGTGATAAATGCATTTTTTGACTGCATAGTGATTATTTTTTAAATGAACTTAGACATTTTTTTAAAGTAGGACTTGAAGTCTCCATCACTCTCTTCTTTCCTAAAGTTGACCCATTAGAAGTTGTGCATTTATCTTACCAGCATGGCCTCTGAGGGCATTTGAGTTTGTGAACCTATGAGATAGAACATCAGTCTTGCTTTTTACATTCAGCCTATGAAATCATCATCATCCTTTTGGGCATTTGGGCCACTATTATGGGACCAACTGTATCGTATTCCAGGCAGGCACATGAAGTTCAGAGAAGTATAAAGCATTATTCCTATCCTTTTGGAGGGTTTGCCTTTTTTGGAAAATGTATAAAAAGATAATCAGCAAAGGATTTGAATAGACATTTCACCAATGAAGGTATACCTTGAAAACAGGTCCAGTATTTGCCATTAGAGAAAAGCAAATAAAAACTACTGTAATTCAGGAGGATCGCTCAAGTCCAGGAGTTTGAGACCAGCTTGGGCAACACAGTAAGAACCCATCTCTACAAAAAATAGAAAAATTAGCCAGGTGTGGTGGTGTAGTCCCTCCTGTAATCCCAGCTACTTGAGCCTGGCAGTTTGAGGCTGCAGTGGGCTATGATGATGCCACTGCTCTCTAGCCCAGGCAACAGAGTGAGACCCTGTCTCAAAAAAGAAAAAAAAAGAAAACCCACAAAACCACAATAAAATACCACTTCACACCCACCAGAATGGCTATAACATAAAAAAAATGCAAGAATAAGTATTGATGAGAAGGATGTCGAGAAACTGAAACCCTCACACGTTGCTAATGGGATGTAAAATGGTGAAGCCACCTTGGAAACAGTTTTGCCACTTCTTAAAAGTTAAACGTGAAATTGCCATATGACCCAGCAACTCTTAGAAACTTATCAAAGAGAAATAAAAACATGTCCACATGAATGTGCATAGTTGCCCTATTCATAATAGTTATTTGTAAACAATGCAAATGACCATTAATTGGTGAATAGATAAACAAAATGTGATATGTCCATACAGTGGAATATTGCTCAGAAACAAATGCAATATTAATGCATACTACAACATGGAGGAACCTCAAAACCATATGCTAAGTGAAAGAAGTCAGTCACAAAAGACCATGTAATGTATGATTCCATTTATATGCAAAGTCTAAAAAAGGCAAATATATAGAGATAGAAAGTAGATCTTTGGTTGTATGAGGCTGGGAGGAGGAACAGAGAGTGACGACAAATGGGCACAGAGGATCTTTGGGGGAAAATAAAAATGTTTTAAAATTGCATTGTGCTAATGGATGCATAACTGCAAATTTACTAAAAAAAACATTTTAACTGTATACTTAAAATGAATTAATTTTGTGGAATATAAATTATATTTCAACAAAGCTATTTTTAAAAAGATAATCACATATTATGAGATATGATAAATGTCAAACCAATGGTAAAAAAATATATAAATGGTCTCCAAACTTTTAATATCATATTATCATGTGCTTGCATTAAATCTGTGCGTGTACATCATTATATGTGCATTTATTTCTTTAGATATAACATGAATTAATGTACCAGTATCTTATATACAGTAATAAATAGGCTCCAAAAGTAAAACTGAAAGATTTCAAACACATAAATAGATAATATTTGAATACAAAATTACTGGTTTGATTATAAAGTTTTTAAGAAAAAAGGAATAAAAGAGTTAGAATTAGTGAACAAAGTGAGCTCCAGAGTAATAAACATGTGAATATGAGAAGCTGCCAGAATCGACTGGGGATTATGTTATGGACAGGACCACCCCTGGCATAATAAACCCTCACAACATTCATCAAATTGAAAGTCATGTTCAAAGAGATGCTGTGTTTGCATGATGAGCAATGGACATCAATCAAAATAAACCCAGCTGTTGCAAGGATGGCAAATATTCAGGAACATGGGACTGCAGACCCTGTTAATAATAAATGTCAAAAAGGAGAGCTCAAAAGAAGAGGACAGAGAAAGAACAATGGGAGGAAGGATTCTTATGAAGATGAAGCTTCCTCCACAAATGTGACCTGCTTCCAAGTGGGATGAATTTAGTCACATCACACTGTCTAATTACCTATTGTGACAAAAGAGTTCATTGTAAGAAGGATTGTGCCAGATTTATGTAGAGTTATAACAGCTATTAAAACTTTAAATGTTTGCTACATCCATTGGTGTTTATCCTTAACCTCTTCCCCCGAGGTTTCATATGACAAAAATAATGATTTCTGTTGGCTTTGATATTTACAATGCAATATATGCAGGGAGTTACAAACAATAAATGCATATAATCAACACAGAGGGATTCTTATTAGTGAGTTGTAAAAGACGAGAAAGTTAGATGGAACAGATCCCCAAGGGCCTTAGAAAAAATTAGGGAGTTCAAACTTTTTCTCTGTAGCCACCATAGGGGCCATTCAATGTTTTTTGAGCACAGACAGGGCAATCTGAGCTAAGTGGTTTTTGGAGGGATTAACAGAGTGCCACACACAGCGTGGACAGGTGCAGGGAGAGATGAGAGGCTGCCTTCTAACTGGTCAGAATTCAGACAGAACACTAAGCCAGTGTAGTCTGGAGTTAAGAGTCCTGACCAAGGCAGTGGCAGTGAGAACAGAAGGAAGAGTGCAGCAGAAAGTGAAGACTTTACAGATGGTTGACGGTGATGGAGGAGTTTGTAAATCTTGATGCCAAAAACTCTCCAACACCCGGCCAGAGGGCAAGTTCAACTGAAGTGCACAAAGATAAGCTAATGCTCCACAGGATTTAGCTGGGCCAGATGTGTGGCCTGGGGGCTTTGGAGCAGCTCGGCAGTCCTCTTTCTTCCATGCAGTCCCCTCTGTCCCGTAGTGTTTTCTTGCCTCTCAATAGCACTTCTAAAGGGGCAGAGGAAAGTATTGAAGGACATGTCGCTAATTTTTTTTTAAGTGGTAAACAAAATCATGTAATTTTGGAAAAAGGGACTTCCTCTCCATCCATGTTCGAGGAATTTTGTAAGAAAGACTTAAGTAAGAATTAAAAGAGCCACAAAATCCATATCTAGTGATTTGAACTTGATTGTGTTGTGCTTCACAGTTGTCTTCATCCACTCTGGAATAAACAAGGCTATGTTCTGTTCAGGATCCTCATGTCTACATTTTCTGCTCTTGAATGAAAACTATATCTAAGTGACTCAAATAGATATGATAATCCCTACATATGTTTTTTAAAAAGCAAATTTTTCATCCATATATTCTCACTGTCACTATGGAATCACTCTGAATGACACCTACTTGGAAATGTGTCTCACTGTTCCATTTTCTTACTTGAATACATAAAAATTCAAAGGTTTGGATGTTAGTAGTGAACAAAACTGAGAAAACAAACATAAAGAAGGATAATATTTCCTATATTACCTGGCAATAAAATTCAAAAATTTAAGATAAAATGTCTACCATCCTTATTCTTCTACCTTCTAACACCTAGGAATTTTCATGTTGGTTAAGGGTGATGGTCTCTCAGTCAAACTGTAGACCTTGGCTTGCTTCATCTGAGTAGTCATAGTTGCCAGACATTTAGCTTCCTGTAGAGTCCATGCTAAAGATCACAACCATAAAAGTCACCTTCATCTTTCATTTCCCTTGTGGAACCCCCTCTTTGTGGGTTTAAAAAAAAAAAAAAACATCCTCCTGCACTAAAGATCAAGAGCAGAAGCCACTTCTTCTGGTTATTAATCAGGCATCATTCAGTCTCCCTGGTTTGGAATAGACAAAGCGTCCCTTTTTGGGCAAGAGAATTGAACATTTGGTACATGACCAGATAATGTCAAAATTTGTTTAATGTTTTGTGATAACAATGAAATAGAAAATCTTGTCATGTAAATCTTTATGTTATCATTATTCTAGGCTATTTCAAGACTGGAAATTAAACTCAAGCCTTGAAACTATCTTTCCCTATAGGAAAGTCAGCCATCTATCTTCTTTTTGGAATATTCTTCCCTCTGATCTTAGTGAAAAATTTATGGGATATCTCTTTCTGGCAGTACAGTCACCATATTACAGAGTGTCCCACAAAACAGGAACGTAGAAACTCTAAAAAGCCAGGCCAATCCAAAACTGGATGAGTTCTGATGTTTTGCACTGAACTTTACAGTTGCAATAAAGTCCAGGGTCCTTCCAAGCTGGGAGTCTAACAGGAGACCTTTCACCTAAAGCTGAGATTCCAAAGGTAAACAAGAACTATGTCATGCACAAAAGGAGATCAAAACCAAATCAAAACAAAAACTATATACCTACCTCGAAATTAGAATTGGATGACTAATTAAAAAAAACTTCTTTTATGATTTTGTAATCAGTCTGGCCCTTATATGAGTTTCCAGTCCAAATGTATACTACCTGTGTTATCCGAAACATCTCAGCAAGAACTGGACTAAAGTAAGCCCAGCTTGTTGTGAGCAGAAGCAAGATCCTAGCCCATCCTCTCTGGAGGATCTCAAGTTCAAAAAAAAAAAACCCTCAAAGAATTCCCACTAATAAATTTCCAAGGAAATGGGCAGCTCTCATTTAAAATTCAGGAAACACAAAGAACAGACTTCTTGATGAGAATCAGCAAAAATAACAGCTGAAAGAAATATACAAAATTTTAGATATCAGAATAATTAGGCACAAAATAGATAACAACTATATCTGATAGTTTATAAAGGACTTTTTTCAAAGAAGCTTTAATGTATTAGTAGGAAAGAGGCAAACTTTAAAAAGAACACAGAACTTCCCAAAGTGAATAGTATAATACTTGAAATTAAAACTTGATAAACATGAATATTTGATAATATTCAGGAATTATCACTAATTAGTGTAATAGTGATATTCAAGGAAGTGTCCTTATTTAGGAGAGATGCATGCTAAAGTGTTTATTAATTAAGGCTTCTGACATCTGCAACTTATTTTCAAAAGGCTTTAAAAGAGAAAGAAATGGGAAGATAGGTTGTTGGATGGATGTAAGGATAAAGAGATGGAGAGTTATACAGACAGATGGACAAGGAATGGCTGGACAGATGGATAGACAGATGGGCGGATAAAGCAACGGAGAAATGTGAAGACTGTTAAATCTGGCTGGGTGGATATATAGGTGTTCATTGGACTATCCTTTCAACTTTCCTGTATTTTTAAAATTTTCCATAATAAAAGTTGCAAAAATAAAGATAAATGGAACAAAGACCTCCTTCTCAGTCCTAGAGTCTTTTCTCTTCCCGAAGTACTCATGATTTCCCACCTTCTTTTCACCCGGTACTGCCTTCTTCTTCTCTTCCAGGACAGCAGGAAAGTAAAACACAGTTTCCTACCTTCTCAGTGGGCAAGTTCAGAAAGCCACTCTCTGTGGGGAGAACTGGGTTGTCTAAGATGAAACTTTTATTAATATTCAGCTGTGACTTTTATTAAAATGTAGACCTCCTTTTGTATTTGTTGCCATTTGAAATTTCCCTAATGTGCTTTCTTCTACCTTATTGCTGAGTCCGGAGCTCAAGCCCGTCTTCTCCTCCTTAGAAGAAGACACATGTGCCGTGTACACACACACACGAGCACACCCACACAAGTACACACACACACACACACACGCTCAGTTCCCCCTTCCCGCCTCCTCCCACTGCACTGAGTCAAAGCCCGGCTGGCCCTATTAGAGTGGAATAGTAAGGTGATGAACAGACCACACGAACACTCTAAGACTGTCTCCTTGGAAAGAAATTGAGAATTCATTCGTTGACATCTCCCCAGGGAAAAGTGAAGTGAAATCATGTCATTCTCAGACACTCACATAATTAAATTAATGTGAAATTAAAACCAAAATGAAATACTCCTCTTCATGTTAAAAGTAGTTCACTGGAGTAGTCTGTGTACAATCGGCTGCCTCTGCAGCACATTATTAAGTGATTTAAAAGATTAATTTTAACACAGATCACAGTTTCAGCAGTTATTACGCTAGCATTAAGCAAACAAGCACATTGCCTCAGAAAGCAGCTGACGGTTGCAGCGCAGAGGAAAGGAACTGTAACATCTTGTCTTGCCACAGGCAGTACAATTGCGTCCATATTCCCTGCTTCGGTTTGCAGTGGGCATGTGAGTCTTTAATTCATGAAATATTAGGAAACCATCTTTTTCAGGAAGCGAAAGCCTGAACTTGACAGACATATAATCTCATCTAGAATGACAACCAGCAAGTTCCTAAACCACAAATATTCATTTCAACAATTTGCAATAATCTACCATGTGCATGCCAAAGCATTCTAGACAGAACGAACAGTAGCAGGCTGGTCTTCTGCCTCATAGCATTTTCCTCTAAAAACAGACCCATAATCAAATGCTAAGAAAATATATGCCCTAAGCCCCAAAACAAAAATGTGAATGCAAACGATGCCAGAGTAATGTTCTCTCTGGGCAGATATGTGTAAATCTGGTTTGCATATGGAAATCAAGATTGCTTTGCTTCTCTGCACAACATTATGCTAAAACAAAGGTTAACAATCTCTTTGACCCGGATCCACCAGCAGATAGGAGACTATCAGTGACAATGAATGACACAAGCTGGCCTCAGATGGGAGTGGAAAATAGAGATAGAGGAGGAGGAGGCAGAACAAAGGGTTTAGAGCTGAGGTCAGCAAACCCTTTCTGTAAAGGGGCAGATAGAAAATGTTTTCGGCTCTGTGGGCCATATGGTCTCTGCTGCAACTACCCTCTCTGGTATTGTGGTGTAAAACCCGCCATAGACCATAGACAATCCGTAACGGATGGGTGGGACCGTGTTCCAATAAAACTACATTTATGCACAAACACTGAAACTTAAATTTTAGATATTTTTCACAGCTCATGAAATACTCTTCACTTTTCACTTTTTTTAACCACTTAAAGTATGAAAACCATTCTTTGCTCACCAACTGTACAATATCAGGCTAGAAGCCAGACTTGACTCATGAGCCAGTTTGCAGACCTGATTTAGAGCATTGATTCTTGAACTTGAGCATGCATCAATCATGTGGAGGATGAGATAAAACAGAAAGCCTTGGGCCTCACCCCAAAGTTCCTGATCCCGTAGGACTGGGATGAGCTGAACCACTTGCATGTCTTACAAGTTCCCAGGTGATACCCATGCTGTGGAGACCACAAAGGAGAACTGCGGTTTAAAGACAAAACAACAAGAAGGAGAAGAGAGAACAGAAGTGCCCATGTTGGCCAGGATAGGTCAGCAATAATCATTTTGATAAAGCCTCTATAAATTTTGTGCAGAAATTAAGAGGCAGAAAATAATGAACATAATAGAGTTTCAACAATCAGTAAATATCATCTGTACCTCTGCCTAAAAAGTTCTACCCTCAGATATCTCTTACCTTCTTCAAATCTTTGCTCAAATGATACCTTGTCTGTGAGGCCAATTATCCCAAGCACCTATTAACGCAGTGATCTCCCCCACTAGCCACACCTGGGGCACTCCTCCCTTATTTCTTGGCAGTCATCACCTCTAACACACTATGTAATTAACCTGGTTATTATGTTTATCGTTTATTGTCTTCCCCCCCCAATAGCTCCTAAATTCCTAGATTATAAACTCCACTAAGTCAAGGAAAACAGATAAGTATGTCTAAATCCCAAGTGTTGAGAAACATCCCTAGCACTTTTATAAGCACTTAAATATTCTCTTTTTTATATTTCAAAATATTATGGGAGCACTTAAATATTCTTGAACGAATGAATGTAAAAGCAATACCAATCTATTTGGGTTTAAATAAGAAAACAGAGAAAGGGTGACATTTTCAAGAATTTAAATACAACTTTTGACTTGTTCACAGTGCATCTCAGAGACCCCAGAAAGAAATTGAGGATGCTGCCAGGAGCAGTGGCTCACACCTATAATCCCAGCACTTGGAGAGGCCCAAGTGGGAGGATCACTTGAGGCCATGAGTTCAAGACCAGCCTGAGCAAGAGCAAGACCCCCATCTCTACAAAAAAACAGAAAAATTAGTTGAGCATGGTGGTGTGCACTTGTGGTTCCAGCTACTTGGGAGGATGAGGCAGGAGGAATGCTTGAGTCCAGGAGTTTGAGGTTGCAGTGAGTTATGACGACACCACTGCACTCTAGCCCAGGCAACAGAGCAAGACCCTGTCTCAAAAAAAAAAAAAAAAAAAAATCAGAAAAATTAAGTGTATATTTGATCTTATTGTTAAAAAAAAAAAAAAGGAAGAAAGAAAGTGAGGACGCAGTCTTCTGTAAACTTTATAATCTAGGGCTGCAAGTTTAGTCTCAAGCACCACAATTGAGCATTAGAAAGAGCCTGGGCAACCCTGTCATCCAACCACTTCCTATTATTGAAGTTCATTGTCCTTAACTCCAATCCATCCCAAAATCCTGATTTCATGACCACCACTGTTTTAATCTGCTCGGGGTGCCATAACAGAATGTCATAAATGGGTGACTTACTCACAGAAATTCATTTCTATAGTTCTAGAGGCTGGAAGTCTAAGATCAGAGTTCCGGCATGGTTGGGTTCTGGTGAGGGCCTTCTTCCTGTCTTGCGGATGACCCGGATGCCCGCCTTCCCGCTGTGTGCTGACACGGCCTTTCCTAGTGTGAGTGAGCCCAGGGAGACAGAGCAAGCTCTCCGGTGTCTCTTCCTACAAGGACACTAATCCCATCATGAGGACCCACCTTTGTGACCTCATCTAACCCTAAATACTTCCCCAAAGCTCCATGTCCAAATTGGGAGTTAGAGCTTCAACATGTGACTTTTAGGAGGACTCAAACATTCAGTCCATAACAACCACCTTTTGTCTTCTCCCTCTTCTCCCTATAGTACCAACTCCATTAATTATTTAACGGTAGCAAGATTTACAATCTAGGGATTCCACCAATTTTCAATGTACTTCTCCTTTCTGATGTCCTCATTTTTCTACCTACGTAGCTTAAATTCCATGGTTATTCATTTAAAGTGTCCCCTTAAATACATTCTCAACCACCAGAATCCCCTCCATCATCCTGTCAGGAGAATATTATTACAATATCTCCATTTGACAGGTAAGAAAATTGAAGTACAAGAAGAAGGTCCCAGCCTGGATTCAAGCCCAGACTCCAGAGCCTCTGTGGCTTCTTGTTTTATTAAGGTTTATCCACCTGGTCTTTTACGGCACTTGGTTTATTAGTGGTTACACTAAAGAAGTCGTCTAACCTGTGCGGCCACTCCCAGTGTGGCCCCAAGACGGTGCCTTCAGGGAACTGTTTGTCACCGGTCCTTGACAAGGTAGGTTCAGAAAAGAGATTCAGCATTTAGAAACATAATTCAGCACAGTAATTTTATGCCTGTTGACTCTAGTAAGAAAAACTGATGTTTCATTGTAATACATATTTTTATTTAATTTTTCTAGCAATTCATTTAATTGCATTTTATGGATGTAACAATCGGGGATGGATTTGGAACTTAAAAAACAAACTAAACCATTCTTTTTCACAGATAATTTGAAAAGCACTAGTTTAAACAACTAAAAGAACAAGTTTGTTTATTCTAGTGTGATCTGGATTATAGTTATATTAAAAGAGAAAATCTCTCCTATGTGATTATTGGGTCTATGAGCCAATATGTTCAAAGTAAATGACACAAATAAATTTAATTAATACAGAGAGTCAACCCAAAGCCTTTTGAAATAAAAAGGTATTCAATATATTTCCCAATGTTTTTTTCCTAGCTCTTCACATCCACCTCGTAATAATTCTTTTCACCTGATTCTGTGAATTATTATCATTATGGAAATATTTTCCATTTCATGAAAAATAAGATTTTGACTTTTTTTGTCTATTCTGCTATATAATGCCATATTTTTTCTTATTAAAACTTAAAACTACTAATTAGAGCAAACGAAAAGCACTTGGTCTTATAGTTTTGCTTGGATCAGAGCGTTTCAGACTTGAGTTTGCATCCTAGTCACCTGGAGAGCCTGTGAAAACACAGAGTCCTGGGCCCCAGCCCCAAAGATTCTGATTCAGTAGGTCTGGGATGAGGCCCATCAATTTGCCTTTCTACAGAGTGCCCAGGTTGTGCTAATGCTGTAGATATGCCCCCCATATTTTGAAGAGCACCAATGTAGATAATAGCAAAACCACCAGATTATTTTGTGAATTCAATCAAAATATTAATTCATTCCATTTTTTTATGGTAAGTATTTTTGAATATTATTTAACAATTTTAAAATGTTTTTAAACACATTAGAATTAATGCCCAAGACATTTGAGAAGAGTCGGCTCTTCACATGTCAATGCTAAACTTCGCAGACTCTCGAGCACATAGCATCTTGCACATTGGAGATGCTTCCTAAATGTTTGCAGAGAGGAAAGGAAGTCAGGAGGGACAGAGAGAGCATGGGGCCTCTTCTGGTTCAATAAAACAATTGTAACCTGGAGCTACTGATATTTGGGATCATACATATCTTAATCTAGTCCAGCATAATCATGTAAATAAAACAAAACCATACTTAGCCAAATACTGTTTTTCCCTAATTTGACCCTTCCTCCAGTTCAAAAATATTGCCAAGGAAGCTCCTGGAATTGTTTAAGATAGCACAAAACTCTCAGATCCCCACTGTAATTCCGGGCTTTCCCATTCTCTATCCGTCCCCTTTCCATGCACTGTCCCAAGGAACACACCACATACCTTCACCATCCTCTGTTTCGTCCAGGCTTCGTCCACGGGGTTGCCTTTAAAACCAAACCAAACTACTACAAAGGGACATTAACTTTTCCAAAAGGCACAACTCCTTTATCTTTGACCTACATACATATTATTTACACGAACACATTAAAATGTTCCCACCCCTGGTGACAATGAGATTGTGAATTACCTGCAAGGAAGCACTGGCTAAGAAATGTAATAGCACACTCTACCACTCTTTGATCTGTCGCTCCCTTGGATTCCTGTTCATTCTCGTTAGTATGAATATATTTTATAAACTGATAAGGGAGTTTCTTTCACTTGGTTATTAACCTATCAGCTTCCGTAGAAATGGATGGGGATTCTCCGAAAAACAAAAGCAACTCAAAGTTCTAATGTGCCATTACACCCCAAATGCCAATTTATTTTAAAGGGACTTCTGGCTGTCAGTTGCTTTACACATGGCAGTGGCCATATATAAAGAATTGGGATGCTTGGATACTGAAAGAAATTAATTGCAACTTCTATAGTCTCATATTGTTTGGGCTACGTGGAGCTGTTTTGTTATCCCTAGGAGAAATGTCATTAAAAACAGTTTGCATTGCATAAGCATCAATAAATACTCTTCCTTCAGAGTTGATTCGCTGTGATGCAGAGGCATGAAAAAGCCTATTCATAGTGCCTTTTGCACAGACACGCATGAGCGTTTAGCCAAATGCATCTTTGGTTGGGGCACCCATTATCAATCTCAGTCAGAGTAGTAAAATTCCAGGACAAGAAAATTAATTTTCTCTCCATCTGGGCAACACTTACTTAGGTAAATAATGAGTAACTTGAAAGAGTTCATTGCCCTCCAAGTTCTGGCAATTAGTCCATGGGACTATGGAATTTTGGGGGGGAGGGCTCCGTCACTCAGGCTGGAGTGCAGTGGTGTCGTTATAACTCACTGTTGCCTCAAACTTACAGAATTCTTCAGGTTGAAAATATCTCATTTACTAGGAGAGCTGGTGTAAACACTGTAAGTAGAGACTATTTAAGTGACCAGGTTTTCCATATAAACTGATGTAAGGTTCTCCTGGGAATTAATTTTCTCAGCGGTAACCTGACACCTTTTCTAAGAGACTACCCTAATTCTGAGTGTTTCACCCCAATCTGTGTGCTGCTTTCATATGCAACGTCAACTTCCAGTGTTGCTTAAGTAGGAAGGCTCTTGTCTTTCCATTTACAAGCTTCTCAAATGAACATGATTAGAATAAACATGACTTCATGAGGTATTTTCAGGTTTGGGGATTTTTCGCCGGGTTTGGGGTTTTTTTTCAGTTTCTTATTTTCTGAAATTGTCATGACTTCTGTTTGGTGTCATTCAGGTGACGCAATCTACTGTTCTAGGGTCTTCCAACAATGTTTGAGGCAGTTTCATTTCAGAAGTTTCATACAGATGATGAAACACTGAATGCTAACCTGTTGTTAAGAGTGTAATTTGGTCTCTAATTCAATCTCTGGTAGCAGGCATCCTCTCTGACAATCTCCCAATAGATGTGCTGAAGTCTTCTGCATTAACCCATTCATCAGTTTATTGTTATGGGATATCCAAGCTAGCAAGTAGGCATCTTTAATCCCTTTATCATTTGATAATATATAAAAATATTACCCAGTTAAATATTTTGTCCTAAGCTATCTCAGACTTGTTATTCATCCAAGACCACTTTTACAATCTTTCAGCAAACCTTGCATGTCCAAGCAACTAAATAAACATTGAATTTATGCTCATATAGAGTCAACTTCCTAGACCACCACGTGCCAGCCAGCTGTACCATACACCATCATTCTTCCTGACACCTGTGAATTACAAACTCAACCAATGGTTTCAGCAACAAATCCAAGAGGTGACTGATTCATATTTTGCTGCCTATAAATTTTATAGAAAAAGAAATTGAGGCCTGGAGAATTTAACTAATTTATACAATGGAACAATAGCTGCAAGGATTATAATTGAGTGTTTGCTCTCATTCTACTTATTTGATCAAAGTGAGGAACCTACCCAATATTCAGCCAGAGTCCATATAGGTGAGGGATGGGAGGGAGTGGGAAGTCAATTACAGTACCAGGGACAGAGGGAAAATATATATGTGTAAAAAAATATATATATTATGTAAATAAAATTGTAAATTGTATTTTATATATGCAAAAGGGATATATAATTATAAATGGTATGAAATAACATTTAAGATAAAGTACGGAGAAAAATAATCATGCACATTTCAAAAGAATACAGAAATTGGAAAGAAAATTATATTCTATATAAGAATAAGGCAGAAATGTTGCCAAAGGAGAGAAAAAAACTAAGGGGGAGAAATTGTTCATATATTGGTCACATTTATACAGTGGCCTTTAGACTTTTTAAAAAATTCAACCCCATTTTTATTTTCACTGCAAAACAGTATGTGTCCCAGAGTATGCCCTCAATAAATGTTTGTTGAATTGAATTTAAATTACTTTCGTTTGGCAAGATTACTTCTTTTTCATAGTGCTCGGAGGGAAAAATCATTAAATGGATTTTTATCCTGCCTTTCATAAATGTCTTCATAGTGATGCCCAGTTGATTTTTCCTTTGTAAAATTATTGTGTTTTGCTTCTGTCTGTTGCACCTGCCTTCTCTGTTCCTGTACTAACATTGCAAGTAAGAAAGACCCGCTGAGTCCCTACTGTCAAACTTCAAAGATCTCGGCAAACATGTCGAGTGTCTTGAATCCAATCAGCTTCTTCAAGGAGCCAGCTGAACCCAGAGATTTGTATGTTGTTGCTGTTGTTGTTCCATTTCAACCACCCCAGGCAGAAAAGAACAGAGTTCCAGAGTTTGCAAATGCCTTACCCATCATTAGAATTCAGAGAAACTGTCTTTAGAACTCCAGTTGGAGAAATCATTGCAATCAGACCTTTCAATGATGGGTGGGCTGAAAGATCCACTTAGGATTCCATCAGCCTTTAGAGTTGTTTTTAATACAGTGCTGGTTCTTGAAAAGTTCACATGAGTAAGTCAAACATGAACTCACCACTTTTCTAAGTAAGGGTTGGTGTCTCAAAAGGCTTTGAATATAGCTTAGAACTCATTCTCGCCCACATTTCACAAAATTATGCTAAGCAAGAGAATTTTATGTTTGGAAGAAATTTTCTTCAGCTTTCTTCTTCTTTTGACCTATCACATGATTAGGGTGGGGGAAGAGTAACTGACCTGACCTAGGATAAGTTTCTACTTCTTTAAATGCATAGCATTCTTGTCCTTTGCCAAACATGTGCAAAGTTTCGAACGGGTCAGAGAAACCATCTGGTCTCACCTTCTAAATTTACCAATGAGAAAATTTAGGCCCAGAGAGATTAAAATCCTCTCCTGAGGAAAAGAGCCAGAATTAGAAACGAAATCTAATGGCTCCCAGATGGTTCTTTCTTCTTCTATGACATCGTGTTATTCTCCTGCACTGTTGTTAACTTTTTGCGTACCTGTCTCATCTTGCTAACTAGATTATCATTACTGTAGTTCCAAAACTATCTAAAGAGCATCATCTCTGTTCCAGTTGGAAGCAAAAGATAAATAAGAACACCTCCTCTTCTCTAGGAAATGCTATGTTTTTATGGTACTGCGATGGTTAATTTTGTGTGCCACCTTGGCTCAGCCATAGGATGCCCCGAGAGCTGCTTGAACATTATTTCTGGGTGCATCTGTGAGGATGTTTCCAGAAGAGATTTCCATTTAAATCAGTAGACTGTACAAAACAGATAGCCTTCCCCAAGGTGGTGAGCATCATCCAATCCACTGAGGACCTGAAAAGAACCAAAAAGGTAGAGGAAGATTGGATTTCCTCTCTGCCTGACTGCTTGAGCTGGGACATTGATCTGCTCTCAGCACTCCTGGTCCTCAAACCTTCTAACTGCACTTCCAGGTTTCCCGGGTCTCCAGCTTACAGACAGCTGATCCTGAGTCTTCTCAACCTCCATAAGCACATGAGCCAATCCCTTATAATAAACCTCTTTTATATATATGGTCTGTTTCTCTGGAGAACCCTGACTAATAGAGTAGTTATGATGTTGAAAAAAATCAGGACTCAATACTCATGTTCATCCATACATTTGTTTACCAAACACATATTGTTTGGTAAAAGCTTCCATCTGTCTGCAAAATGACACATTGAAAAGGTAGGTTATACCATGTCTAAAAACAGAGCTTGAACTAGTTTCTGCAAGTGGAGGAGCCCTAATGGCAAATACATTAATAAGGATATTGCTTATCGTAAAGAGAAATGCTTTGTTTGGTTAAGGAAGATAACATATCTCTCTAGAAACTGTCAGGGCATTGTTTAAGGCACAACAGAAAATAAAAATATGAAAATACCTACTGTCATAGAAAGTATATTTAATTGGGAGAAGAGACAGAAAAATTAATAACAAAAAATATGTATCAGTTTGGGAAAAGTGCCACAAAGGGTGAAGGGGACAAAAAGCGATGGGACACTCTTATAGATGGGCCAGAAAGGCCTTTCTAAGGAGGGGACTTTTGAGCCAAGACCTGAAATAATTGAGACCAACCCAACTTCTTATCTCATTCACCTTGGGCCTGTCAGGAGTGCTGAGAGTTGGAAATGCAAAGGTGTGAGTTTAAGGAGTTATAAAAAATTAGACTCTTTTGATTTTATTCTATGTTTATTCTTTCTTTGTTATTATTATTGAGGTGAAATTCACATGACATTGAATTAACCATTTTAAAGTGTATAATTCAGTGGCATTTAGTATATTCACAGTGTTGTTCAACCACCACCTCTTTCTAGTTCTAGAACATTTGCATCACCCCAGAAGAAAACCCCGTACCCATTAGCAGTCACCCCCCCATGCCAGCCCTTGGCAGCTATCAACCTGTTTTCTGTTTCTGTAGATTTACCTATGCTGGAAACTTGATGTAAGTAGTAAAATCATGCAATATGCAATCTTTTGCGTTGACCTTTTTTCACTTAGCATCATGGTTTCAAATTTCATCCACATTTTAGCACATACCAGTACTTCAATCATTTATGGTTGAATAATATTCCATTGCATGGATAGACCAAAAATTGCTTCTCACTTCATCCATTGATGGACACTGAGTTGTTTCTACCTTTTGGCGATTGTGAATAATGCTCCTATGAAAAATCTGTGTACGAGTATTTGTTTCAGCACCTGTTTTCAAGTTTATTCTTTTAATGCCCCTTCTTAATTCATTTCTGAGTCTGTTTACAAGTCATATTGAAACTTTGAAAAATGTTTTAAATGACCCACAGTGGTGAAAGATCAAATATATTTAAGCCCCTAAACGAGTGCCTGGTATATAGTAAGTCCTCAATAAATGGTAGTTGTTATTATCAATAATAATCATTAACACAGTGCTAAATAGCACATAGCTAAAAGCAAACTTTATAGAAAATTTTTTAAATCTGGAAGGCAGGCATGAGAGGGGACCAGTCTCTTGTGGAGAATGAAGCTTCTTACAGCCTGCCCCCGACAACTGTTCACCAACCTCGTACACTCCCCAGCGGTGGGAGAAATTGGCTAGAAGTTTTTCTCAGCGTTTGTGTCATTTATCTGCCATACTAGAAAATAATTTCTAGCTCCCAAATTTGCCAGTGGACTTGCTCTGGGTTTTGCCCTGAAGTTACACAAACCTTGTTAAAAGCAAATAGAAAGAGATTGTTGTCTTTCTGATTGTGTAACTTGGCATTAAAGGAATCTCTAATTTATTTATTTAATACGCAACTGCTGACATCACTGCCTGAAGCAGTATCAAGCCAGTCTGATCCCAGCTTGTTCGCCACCCAAAGTCAACAACATATAAATGAATTGTGACAACAAAAATTCCATTTTTATCTAGAGCCAAATATCTGCTCAAGTAATCACTTGGTGATCATTTGAAGTGTTTGGATATGAGGGATGAACTAGTGAGAGTTTGGGAGACCTTGTGATATTCCTAGTCCTGCTGTGACTTCTTTTGTGACTCCAAGAGCATATACCCCAGGCATCATTCTACTTCCTCATTGTATGGAGTTTATTTTTGCTGATCCTGTGTACTTTGCTGGAGGTTGCAAGACTTATCTTGTATTTATGTTTACCGACTCCAGGTCAATTCACTCAAAATGGTTATGAATTGTACAAGTCATTACTTAAGACTATATTTAGACTTCCAATATCGACTATGCCTTTTTTAAAAAAGTTCTAGTAGGGGAGAGGGGAGAAAAAAAAAGTTCTAGTAAATTCATTTATTACACTATTAATCATGTTGGTGAGAGAGAATTGTGATAACTGGAGTAACTGTGTGATTTGTTTTTCCTACCAAATGCCAATTTAATATTCTTACAGAAGTGACAGTTTCTAGAGAGATATGTTATCTTCCTTAACCAAACAAAGCATTTCTCTTTACGATAAGCAATATCCTTATTAATGTATTTGCCATTAGGGCTCCTCCACTTGCAGAAACTAGTTCAAGCTCTGTTTTTAGACATGGTATAACCTACCTTTTCAATGTGTCATTTTGCAGACAGATGGAAGCTTTTAGAAAATTCTCCCAAATGGTAAAAGAGAAACAGGGCAATAAGAGATCTTCACTATCTCTAAACTGAGTGACCCAACTGAGTTATCTTCATAGCTTAGGTCAAATTCCAAAAAAACCAAACAGCATTCTAAACAACATTTCTCTACAAGAAAAATATTTCCCAACCTCGCAGCCTTGTTTATCTAGACTCTGTACCCCATACCACACAAACACGCAGTCTGCCATACATTGACCCATGATGCTGCAATTTCCACCTTCAACTAGAAGGTCTTTAAGGGCAGGAATTTGTATCTCTGGTGCCTGGTAATGCTGTGATGCCAAATGAAGATGGAAATGAGCTGCCACTGAGCAAATAGTTTCAATATATCCCGCTTTCTAGAACTTGAAAACTCAAGGAACGAGTAGTTGCCAGTATTGCCAAAACTATCAAAAGTATTTTAATCTTTTAGTTGCAAGTATTGAATTGGTTTTTCTGGGGGGCAGAAAGACGAATCATTTTGTGAGAAAAAGCCATTTTCATTTATTTCAAACCTGCTCCAGTGTCTGTCTGTCTTCTCCACTTAACAATAAATTGTTTCAGGGAAGAAATGACAGTAGTCCCCCCTTATCCAGGGTTTCACTTTCCAAGGTTTCGGTTACCCGTGGTCAACCACAGTCAGAAAACATTAAATGGAAAATTCCAAAAATAAATATTAATAATTCATAATTTTAAATTCCACATGGTTCTGATTATGGTAATCAAATCTCACGCCGTCCTCTCCATCCCACCTGGAACATGAATCATCCCTTTGTCCTTTGTCTCCACGCTGTCTGGGCTACCTGCTCCTTAGTCACTTAGCCATCCCGATGATCAGATCAAAGAAAACACAGCATATCTAGGGTTTGGGACCATCCGAGGGCTCAGGCATCCACTGGGGGTCCTGGGATGTATCCTAGGCTAATAAGGGGGAATTATTCTATAGCTTATATATTTATACAACTGTACTGGCTAGCACAGTGCGTAGTTCCATAATGACTTCTGGAACTGCTCTGCTGTTGTTAAGCTGAATCTTTATGGAAATATTTATAAATGAGTAGGGTGGGATGGGGGCTCCACGATAAAAAGTAATTCCCAAGTTTTGTACAAAGAGGACTGGGTCCTTTAGAGGCTTTTGTTGAGGGCAGGCTCCCCCACCCAGCATAAGTGAAGTGGCAGGAGATTTTGGTGGCCTCAGTTTAGAAAGATTGAAAGTCTTCCCCAAGTCCTGCCCCCATGGTGTCCAAATTCAGAGTCATTATGTCCTGAATTGATTTTTCAATGGAATGGAGATTTTGTAATAGAATTCCAGTGCTTTCCTGAAAATAAAAATTATCACATTTCCTCAAATGCAAGAGGATCTGCTGGAAATCTCTCACCATAAAGTTAGGGTCTCTGAGGCAAAGGATGTTGCCTGCTTAAATGTTTTCTGATCCCAACCCAACCCTTCCCCCATTCTCAGGTTAGTATATTGGACCAATCTTGAGGCAGCCCAGCCCCTCTGGGCCTACTGAGGGAGGGTAAGGGACACAGAGGAGAGCACAGGCCCTTCCCACATCGGAGGCCCCGAGAAGGGAGGGGGGGCAGAGCTGCTTTGGGGGTGTGCTACTAGTAGTTTCTCCAAGATGAAATGATGGGTCTTCCAAAAGTTGTGGTATAGTAGAAAGAATACTGAGGGAGAAGGAAAAGAGAAAGCAAGGAAAGGAAGGAGGGAGGGCGGGAGGGAAGGATTTTCATATATCTGACTCTCATGAGTAAAGCAAAGCAAGGGGTTTTAGTTCCATTTTACTAATGAGGAAATTGAGCTTCAGAAAAGTTGTTTGATCCGAATCTCACAAAGTGGTAGAGATCCAAACCCATATTTTGTGATTTCTGTTCCTGTGGTCTTTCTGCTATGGATATTACAGCATCTTTCTTTCTTCGTTTTATTAATATTTAATTATGCCAACGTAAAATTTCTGAGATTTATTGGCATATGGATGACATGGCATGTGTCCAGGGACACTTACTGTAGCAGTGTCTGGGATCAAAAGATTGGAAGCTCCTCAATAAGAAAATGGTTAAATAAATCATACCACGTAGTCCCTAAAACCCAGAGACTGTTTGACGTGCTCTGATATGGCCTGATCTACAAGATATATTGATGAGTGCCGAATAACAGCCTGCACAGTATCTGCCTATGGTTCCCAAGGGTGAAGACTTCTCAACCAAGGGAGGAAAAGGAGCTCTGCCCCTACTATGCTGGAATCTGCTACAGCTACAGCTTTTTGCCTGCTCTCCAACCCAGCCAGGCTTCCCAGCTATGAAAATCACTCATTGTCGCTTTGGGAGCAGCTCTGCAAGAGTCTGTGCTGTATCTCTGGAATGAGAAGCCCTCTACACAGAGCTTCTACATCAAGCAATTTACTCCATGCAGGTACTGTAGGCTAATAACAAGAAAAGAGGACTCTTTAGCAAGAAGACTTCACTGCAGACAAACAAATCAGAGTTATAAGACAGAGCAGAGCAAAGTAAGTATAAAACAGACCTTCGCAGAAACCATGGGGCCAGAGCAGAAGGGGGGGCCTCGGTATTTAAGAGGTGGCAGTGCCAGGGTCAGCCTCAAGGCTGTGGTTCAAACTGCCAATTGGCTGCTCAACGAAGAGCTCAGCAAATTTGCCTTGGGGTGATGGTGAATTCTCTGAAATACCCAAAGTTGCAAGGCTGGGGAAGAAGTGAAGATTCGAGGCTGAGAAGGGTCCAAGGAGAAGTGGTGAAAGTATGTCAGCAGTGAGCTCGGCCTCCCAGGAATGGCACTCCCAGGTGCCAGGCAGTGTGACTCATGGCCGTGCTGACAGTCAACAGGAAGGCCCAGGGTCTGACATCCAGGAATGAGGTGTTCTGGGTTCCTCCACCTTCCCCCAGTACACACAGTGCCACAAAGCCAGCTCAAAGCTGATAAAAGATCCCAAAATGATTTCTGCCTGCAAGTTTTATTACCCAAGACTAAATTTGGGGTTCTTAGGCATATACCAGAGGGGATAAAAGGAAGTTTTCATGACAGGGATGACTATGTGCCTCTTCCAATCTTTACCGAAGCCAAGAACTTTGCAAAGGGGTTCACATGAAATTGACAAATTCATATTTACCATTTGAAACTGTTGATAATACATCATGTAGTGATAAATATATGCAATTTTATCGATTTTTAATATAAATAATTTTTTTAAAAAGAAACCTGATACACCAAACAAAAATGTCAATAAAATGTTTTTCAAAACCAATATAATGCATTCTGACTTTGCTATTTACATGGTTTGATTAAAATTCGTGTTTGATGCACTGTGAACATGACCGTAATTACATTTCACTTAATCAGAATTCTATTCCTTCCATCCTAAATTTGCCCCAGGCTACATTTTAATAGTTTAGAGAGGTTTACAATCACTGTAGAATACTAACTAGAGCTTTATTTTGTTCTATTAATATTATGAATTCAAGTTTTTAAGAACAAATTATGTATAAGCTTTCCATCTCTCTAATGCACCATTTATAACTAGCATATATAATCCTTTTGAGAAATATATTCCTGTTCAGGGTTATATAATTATCACATGCTATTATTATTATGTCATATTATATACTATTATACACGCATACTTTTTAAATTTAACTTGAAATCATGTCTTAATACACATCTTTATCCTTAATACACATTTAATTGGACACAGGTGAGGGACGAGGCGGACTCAGAGCTGGGGTGATTAGAAAGATAGATAAGGCCCAGGTGACAGACTCACATCTATGGGACAGATTTGTCCCACAAAGGGTCGTGTTTGGCTCACACATTTTTAAGTATTCCATTAACTTGACATAAAAAAAGTTCAGAAATTTCACATAAAAATTCAAATTGGGTGCTTCTCTTGAGAAAAAAATCTGGCAACTCTGGGCCTGTACTCACTTATAGCAAGGCGTCCTCCGGAGTGGGCAGCAGGTGGCTCAGAGCAGTTTGGCACGGTCCCCAAGGGGCCCTACTTGGCTCCTGCAGGCACCTGAGGTAACAGCCCCTGGGCTAGGGTTGCAGCAGCCTCAGGGAGCAGGGAGGGTGAGGGGCAGTCAGGGCTGGTGATTGGAGGAAGCTGGTGGGGCAGGCAGAGTCACAGGTGACAGTCTGTGCACCCACACGTTGTGTAAAGCACAGTGATGCTATAATTTGATGTAACAATTTGTTACAATTTGATGTGGCACCAGCTTGTTCCCTTTAATGTCAAAGACCGCTCGGGGCTTGGCCCAGGTATCTACGGACCTGAAGCGGATCAAAGGAGGAGCAGGCGCTCCGTAACAGCACGACCCAGGAGAACAATCAGCGTCTGGTGCGTGAAGTGAAAAGAAACCCACCTGTGAAGGACCGTGAGCGTAATTTAAGCCTTTCTTTGTGATTCGGTCATCTTTACACACATCAGCTATTTTGCCGTGCACCATAGCGCAAGGGTGCTTTCAAGACTTACTGCGACATGTGGCACCTCTTGCCCACGCTGGACGGACTCAGGCTGGCTCTGACGGTTCTGTGCACCGCTGGGAGCTGTTCTTGTCCCCTCTCCCTGCAGACAGCCATTACCGTATGATCAGCTCCCCGTCTTTCTCATCCACGACCTTATTTACAGACGATTGTCTCAGTGAGGGACTGAGAGCCTCTGGAGAGCAGGACCCAGGCTTCATGACAGGGACTTCCTTTGCTTTTTGTTCCCGCTTTTCTTTGGCTTGTTTCTGAGTTCACGTCTCAAGAGTTTCCAGAAGCCTGACCCCACCCCTACCCTGTCGCCAGATTAGAAGGATACCAGAGCTGAGGCAGCCACAATCTTCACAAAATACACTCATCGTATTTCACTAGTAATTTTAAAAATCATTTGTATTTTTTATATTTCTTTGAAACAAAAAGCTAATTTTTACTGTTGGAAATGTGCATGGCTGTAGCTAATAAAGTGCTTTGGTCCATAAATTTATGATTTTAACTCCAAATATCTACTTATGAGGGATTGCTTCCCCAATTTATGAGTGATCCAAGATAACAAATATATTTTCCTTAAGGGCTGGGCAACTTTATAATAAAAACAACTTTGGAAGGTCCAATCCTATTTCCATTCTTAGTTCTACTCTGGTTTTACGGAAAAAATGTAAATTGGTTCTTCCACAAACTACCAATAATATTGCAGTATTTCTTAGACTCCGCCAGCTCGGGAGGGCAGAGAGGAGAGCAACAACAGTAAGACCCCTGTTCCTGTATTGCACTAATTGTCAATCAATCCTTTGACATGATTCCTGATTCTCATGTTAATTGCACACACCTTCCGTGTGTTTCTTTGCTTTCCACCTACTTATATGCAAACAAACATATACAGACCTGCTCTCTGCCAGTTGTCACTTGTCAGTCCACATATAAACTTAATCTAAAGTACATGTCTGAATCTGCAATGTCTATTTGTCTTCCCTCCTTCTGTCTCTAGTAAGTATGGAGATATCAACCATGCCCGTATTTGATCCCATTATCTATAAATAATAGCCCCTCCCAAACCATATTAGTACTTCTCCAGGAATGTTGCTGTTTTAGAGGTCTGATTAACTAGACAAACAGGGCAGGGAAGTCCAGCCCATATTTCCAACACAAAAAGTAGCCTTTTGTCCTAAATTATGATTTTTGCCAGTAAAAATAGTGGATATAATTTATAAACAGCAAAAGCATAATTTCTCTAGGCAGTAATTTGATGGCATCTCTCTTATTCTGGTGGTCAAACTTTTGGAAAATCTGGCCATCATGAACACAGATATGAATGTGGAACTATGGCATCAGTATGGAAAAATCCAGAAGATTATCAAGTCAGGAAGTATGCCTACTGTTGCACTCATCTTGCCAGCTGCTTGCTAAGCGTGCACCAAGCATGTTTATGCCCAGTGCTCATTGCTTTCCCCCCTGCAGTGATTCAAACAAGAGAAAAGAATTACTTGCGAATAAAATGGCTATTCAATCAAGAACAAGAAAGGTTTTAAGCCAGATTTAAACTAAGACACTAGCCATAAATCCACAGAAAGTCAGGATACTAGAAAATAGCAACATAAAAACATTTGGATGCTGCCAAATATCCATTTGAAATTGAAGTTTCCATACAGCAAAAAAATAAGTAAATAAAGAGCAAAAATGTAAGCAGCACTTACCAAGGGCCTGGCAAAATTAACCCCGTTTATCCTCACGAGAATAGCATGGGGTAGGAACTACTACAGTTTTACAGAGGAGGCTGAGGTTAAGTAACTCAGCCAGGATCATCAGTGGTTAAACACAGAGCTAGCTTTCAAACTCGGTGAGTGAACCTCTGAATCTGTTTGCAGCGCCATGCCATCTGCTTCCCTGGTACCCAGGAGCAGGAAAGACTTTTTACCTGATGGTGGGTTTTTTGCAAGGACTTTGAAATGTTAAAATATGGTATGTATTACTGTATTAGAGCTCCTCAGAGAACCAGAGCCAATTGGAGATATATATTTATAAATATATATACATATATTCCATTATGTACATGTATACACACACATGCCGTAGGACATATAAATGCAGTCATGCACTGCATAACAATGTTTTGTTCAACGACAGGCTGCATATACAGTGGTGGGTCCATGAGATTACAATGAAGTACATACAGAAACCTGATATATGGCATTTGATGTGGCACTGCAAATCAAGCAGGGGAAGTGATGGATATTCAGTAACGGTGCTGGGACATTTGGTTTTCCATAGGAAAAATATAGAAAAATGAAAAAATTTATATAAATAAAAAAATATATACCACCTAGGTTTGTGTCAGTACACTGTGATGTTTGCACAAGGACAAAATTGCCTAACGATGCATTTTTCATAACGTTTTCCCGTGGTTAAGTGACGCATGACTATATATACACATACAGATACAGATATATATATGCATATACAGAAAGGGAGGGAGAAAGTTATTCTAGAAATTGGCTCACATAATTATGGAGGCCAAGAAGTCCCATGACCTGCCATCTGCGAGGTGGTTGAACCAGGAGAGCCAGTGGTGCTATTCAGTCCAAGTCCAATGGCCTGAGAACCAGGAGTGCAGATGTCAGAGGGCAGACGATGGATGTCCCAGCTAAAACAGAAGCAAATTCACCCTTCTTCTGCTTTTGTGTTCCATCCAGGCCCTCAACGAATCAGGTGATGCCCGCCCACATTGGAGATGGTCCTCTGCTTTTCTCAGTTCACCACTTTAAATGCCAGCCTCTTCCAGAAACACACAGGCAAACCCAGACATAGTGTTTTACCAGCTACCTAGGTATCCTTTGGCCAGGTCAAGTTGACACACAAAGTTAACCATCACAGGTAATTTTCTTAAACTCACCTCTGGCCTTTTCTTCAAGACTTTGTACTTTGTATTCAGGCCAGTCTCCCTCCTTTGGAACATAAGCACAAGAGGTAAGTATTTAGGACAGGCCTTACCAACAGGCAAAAAAGACAGTCATCCTTGCAACGGGATTTGAGGATGTCCAGTTGCCAAAAATATGTCTCTCATCCAATGATTACTCTGCCTAAAATTGCAACACCAGAAAACGTGTAGGAATTGTCGCAGTTTAACATAAATGTGTCTTCAGATTAATTGCTCCCATCCCAATTGTTCCACAGCAAAAGGCACTAGGATAATGGGACATTTAGCAGCGTCATAGTAAAGATGGTGCTTTAATCACCTCTTCATCCCATTGGTGAGGGAAGGATTCCTGCCCGAGAGTTATAAAGATGGCCATAACTTTTTTTTTAAGAAGAAAAAGTATCTAAAATGCCAAATTGTTTTGGCAAGATGAGCTGTCAATGCCCAATGATAGTTCCATGATTAAACCTCTGTTTCACAAAACCTCTATTTTTCCTGAGAGTTAACATAGTGGATGATCAAACACATGTGCTCTGTAATCATTTCTAGAGATTGTTAATGGTGTATGAAGAAGATGAGCTTTATGCCTCACAGAGATGAGAAATATGTGGCTCATGATTCTGAGAGCCCATCCAGAAATTAGGCAAAGGAATCTTCCCCAAAACTTTTGTAACATCTTTATCTCAGAATTTTAGGGCATGGCTCTTCCATTGGATGACGGCATTGTCAACCCCCAAAAGCACCAGCATCCACCTCCCTGGCGCCCATGTCTCATCTCAGGATGTTGTCAGGCAAAGTGAGATTCACTATGATGGAAAGATCAGCCTGGAGGAGGCGCGACCTTGAAGTGGGGAGCCTCAGAGCACTCCGACTCCTGCCAGTTCAGAGATATAGCCCAGTCTTGCAGCAAAACTCAGAGAATTTGGCATATTTCAACAAGTCAAGGCAAGTGGTCCCAGTGTAAGGATGCTTAAGGTGGAATAACAATATTAGCTTCATCTGTACAGGTAAGAGTGGGGCAGGGGATTCTAGATAAGCGAAATTAAGAGACTCTGTAGGCAGCCTCTGCAGAGACTGGACAACCTGTGTTGGCTGCTGGCTGGGATCCTGCCACTGGCAATGGGGCTCAGGACCAGGACTTCTAGAAAAGAACTGGAAAGATCTAGGTGGGGCCTCAATTCTGCAGGAGCACGGTTTAGGAGAACGTAAGTTCCGGGATATGCTTCTGATCCTCTTACAAATACACAGGACTCTCTTCTAAATCTTCCATAAACCCAAAACTCTTTCAAGGAAGAACATAGAGCTCATTATATTCCTACCATTTGTGGGAATATAATGCCTGGAAGATAGCAGCTGCTTAATAAATAATTGGTGAATGAATGAAGCAGTGTAGAACATAGTAGGAGAGTTGACATACAGGGAAAATGTCATATACACAGAATGAATAAAGACCAAACCATTAAGTTAATCCACAAAATCAGATTTTTCCTTTAAGAGAAATTGTTCAGAAAAATCGGGGCGAGAGAAAAGAGCGACAACCAATATCTTTCTTATTGTGACTTGTTCCAGAAGGAAATGCACATCACGGGTGTGTATCTATTTAACCAATGCTTATGTACTAGGCTTCGTGCTAAACATAACCTTCCATCCTCCCTGTGGCCCCAAGGCAGATATATCCTCCAGTTCCTTAATAAGCACATTGAGGCTCTGAGAAATTAAATCTGTCCCGAGGTCACAAAGTCAACTAAATAATAAAGGTGGAGTTTCAATTACTTTACCTCGCATATACAAGGGCAATTTGTTCTTTCTCCTTGGTTCACATTTTAGTTGTCTCTGTAATCCAATTTGAATATTTTTGGAAAAACCATCTTGGATTTTGACTTTTATACCCCCAAAATGGTTTCCATACATTTGTGTATTTAATTTTTCTCCTACAAACTAGGCTGTCCTCTGTACGAAAATTTGTGTCTCAATTCCATAGTCTTTGTCACTGTATTCCCAAGAAAACATTAAGAAATGTCTTCCTGTTACATATTCCTTTACCACTGAAGTAGAGACAGGTTGGAGCTTATGATCCCAGATTTTGTTAGGAAATGAAGTCTCTGCTGGAATAGCTGTGGTTCACTGAGTGTATATCATCAGCCAGTTACTTCCAGGTCTTACTGAAAATACAGCAACTCTGTTGTTATTATTTCCCTTTTTTCTAATGAGGTAATTGAGCCTCAGAGATATTAAGTAATTTACTTAAAATCAGAGAACAATCCACGAAACCCAGATTCCAACTCAAGTCTCTTTGATCCAAATCTTACAAAAGCTGCACTATCCCAGTGGATTCCCAAAGAGGGGATTTGTGAAACTTTTGCCCCACCCATATATACCTTCCATAAGAACCACTGAATCAGTGGAAATCAACCAGGATGGAGGGGGGAGAAGGGCAGAGGCAAACCCAGCCAGTGGGAACAGTGTGCTTCTCAGTTAGTTCCATCACAGAGGTGTAAATATTTGTGTATTATATAGAAAAAGATTACAGCAATGAGAAGTTATGAAATAAAAAGAATGTCAGGAATAAAGCCACATTAAATTTATTATTTCAAAACTACTGTATTAAACAAAATTGGGTGGAACAAAAATTAACTGAAATGAGATATAAAATATTAATAATAATAATTTAGTAATATCAAAATGGATTAATTATATGATTGGCAAAGACCTAGACATAAAATTATATAATATATAATGTTCTTAGAATGATCTGGCACATAGCAGATACTCATTATTTATTCAATGAATCAGGAAATAATTCTCAGTATATATGGACATTTAATATATGACAAGGCTATATTTCAATTTAGTTGGAAAAGGTTGGATTATTGAATAAATGGTGGCATAATTGTCTATCTACCTGGGGAAAAAAAAAGAACTACTGTATCAGGATTACAGCTTGGGAGTTGGAATCTCTTTACTTCGATGTCCAAGAAAATTCTTATGTAGCCGGGCTGTGTGGCATTCAGGAACTGCTGCCCTGCCTTCTGAAACAGAGCTCGCAGCTTCTTGTGGTAGAACCTCCTTTTTTTTTTTTTTTAAGAGACAGGGTCTCTCAGACTGGCAGACAGGATCATGATCACAGCTCCCTGCAGCCTGGAACTCCTGGGCTAAAAGGATCCTCCCACCTCACCCTCCCTAGTGGCTGGGACTACAAGCATGGCTACCAAGCCCAGCTAATATTTATTTTTTTTTACTTTTTGTAGAGATGCAGTTTTGCTTGCTATGTTGCCCAGGCTAATCTCAAACTCCTGACCTCAAGCAATCCTCCCACCTTGGTTTCCCAAAGTGCTGGGATTACAGGCGTGAGCCACTGCACTTGGCCAAGATTCTCTTTTAATAAGCACTACATCAAGTCTATTTCAAATTACCTTAGATCCTAAACATATTCTCTCTTAATCTCCATGTTATTCTTACAGATAAATTGGTGGGGGGGGGATGATAAGTAAAGTGCAATTAAGTTCCAAGTAAATTATATTCGTTCTTCCTGAACAAATGAAGAAGGAGGATTATGCAAAGTCAGAAAAACCAGTACACATAAAATGTGTTTAAGAACTATACACTTAAGGTATATGTAATTTTTATAGTTCTGGTCCAATGTAAGCATTTGTCTCAGTGGAAGGAAGGAAGGCAGGCTATCGCTATAGAAATTAATTAGATAACTATAGCAATAAAAAAGAAGTAGGGAACTTGATGGGAAAGACAAAACGTAGAGCAAACAGAATATGGAAGAGAGGAAATAAATAAAAGACAAAAGAGTTATAATGAAGTTCTGACTAGCATCAGAAATGTAAGCAACCTTTTTCATATACTCTAAATAGTTTGTCTTCTAATTGTATTAGTGTGGTTTTGTTGTTTTCACTATCGTGTGTATATGTGTTTTATTTTGAAAAGGTACAATTTGCTCTGAATGTCAAGGAAATTTCAGATCCTGAAAGAGACGGCAGCTGAACAGATAGATAGCAAGCGAAATATAGTCGCTATCCTTCTCAACTCAAGCTCAAAAAAAAAAAAAAAAAAGGAAAAGAAAAAGAAAAAACCACCCTCTGGGGAATTTGCATACTAGTCAGACTCCGGTGCGCTGCAGTGGGTGGTTCCGGCTGAGCGTTAGCTCTATTCTTAGATGTCTGCGCTGAGGCAGAGTCGGACGGAAATTGTTCACTGCTGCTGTAGGACCTCATAGTCATTTCTTTTAATGGGGTTCAACTGTCAAATCAAATTTCTCAAACCTGTGTAAAAGGCTCTTATAATTAGACGTGTCATCTCTTCTTTTCATGGCAAAACTCAAAACTGGGCTGTTTCTGTCAGTAAAGTACTGAAATGTAGTCTTCCTCTTCCATTAAGAGGATTGCTTTCTTTTTAGAGGGAGGGCTGGGGATTTTTTCCCCCATTTTGCTTCTCCACTCCTTTTGTTAACAAAAGTGTATGACAAGTCAACACTTTTCTGCAAGGTAAAATAGGTGCCTTTTTTTCTTTGAGGGATAACATGATGTGCCTGACTTTCTGGCTGTGTGGCTCTTAAATACAATCCAATCGACATTAGAGATTAATTCATTCAATGACAAGCCAAGAGTCTTTGGTGCCTATTCAGACATATTTTCTACTTGAATAAATTCATAGCTTGAAACGCCAAAAGACAGTGAGGTTGCCAGTAAGAAGCCTTTCTTTCTAGTGTTTGGAACTCAATCTTTAAGATCATTTAAAAAAAATTTATCAGAATATATATGTTAAGTTTTACAAAATAGATTTCTTTTTAAGCTTTTGCATAAGATTCTACAAGAAAGGTTTCAAGGAAGCCTGTAGACTAACAATGTTTTGTTTTTATTATCTAAAGTTCTGCTTCAGAATTAGTGAAATATATGAAAAAAATTATATTTAAGATGAGAATTCCCCCAAACAGCATTATTTTTGATACCCTTTGACTCTTACTCTTTTAAATCCTGGACTACACAAGCAAAAAACATATGTAAAGAAAGCAAATATAAGTAGTCACTAAATGATTCTAAATCAGTGCTAACCCATGATTTTATCATTTAACATTTTAACACATTGACATGATGGAGTTAAAAGAAATGTCCGTTATTCGAGAGCAATTATTTTATAAATGAATGATATTAAAGGTGAATTTTCCAGGACCTGGAAGGAAACTCAGGGAAAATACAAAAATACCTTCAAAGAGAATACAGTGAGGAATAAATGTGATGTCTGGACCTTGGGAAAATAAATACGAAGGTCAAGTGTACATGAGATAGACAGATATGATATTTTTATTTTGTTTTTCTACTTTAATGTGTACAGTTGCACTAAGTATTTTTCTTAAAGATCATAGTTCTTTTTCAAAAAGATATTCTTTCTAGGAATTTTCTTAAATGTGTATGTGAATGGAAGCACAGCTTCAGAATGAAAATTGTTCTTCATAACATGAAGACTAAGAAAAACTTGGAGAAATATGCTCAACCAATAATTCCCTGAACTTTCAGATTTCATACACTAATAAAATTTCTGTCATTAAAACAGTGGAAAGCATAAAGGCTCATGATAAGGGATAGCTTTTTCTAAAAATCAAAGATATATACCAAGTTAAAAAAAAAAAAAAACTCCCTACATTGCCTTTTATACTTTTCCATTAGCAGACAGCATTAAAAAAAAATGTGATACCCCTAGCGAAATAGCAATCCCTGGGCTAAATATTTATAATATTAGCTACTTGGCAGCCCAATCAGTATCAGTTACAAATCAAGCAAATGTGTCTTCTTTTATAAGGATGCATATAAAAGCTCATCTGATGAATCCCACAACTGCTGGTGGTACTGCTATTTGGTATATTTTTAAGATTACTTCCGGAGCATCCAGTTTTCACTATTATGCAAATTAGTTAAAATAAAGTTCAAAATAACTGCACTGTTACCCTCTCAAAAAGCAGAATAGAAATCAAAAAGATGGAGGTTAATCTGATCAATCCTGAGACAAGAAGTTGAATAGTAAATTTTATAAATAGATTTTTGGGGGGGCCATAAATGAAACTTGACTGAAATTTGCTGTATGTCAAAGCATTATATCTGTAAAGGAACAACATAAGAACACCAGCTCTGACAATGGATGTTAAGTGACATGTTGTGTGCTTCAATGAAGATACTGTTTCACTATACCATGATGTTTCATTTAATGAAAATTAAAGTTCCGGGATGCTTTATGGAAACAAATTCTGTGCAGCAATGCAGCACTCTTGGCTATGCTGGAAACTAATAATTTACCCAATTTATATAAAGAATTTATGCAGGTAAAGAATATCTAGATCTAGTCATCAACAGAGAGTTGACAAACAAGTTCTTACTGTTCACTAGGCCAGGTCCTGATCCCACCGAGAGAAAGGAGCTTCTCTAAGAATGGCGAACGACATTATGGGATTGTGCCGGTGTGGCCTCTGCCTCGATGGCCAGGAATGGGCTGAAGTTGGCCTTTTCTTAGGGTTGAGGCCAGGGAGGGCCACCTGGGATGCACGGCACAAATCCAGCACTTGGGGACTTGAGTCCATTCCCACCATGCAGAGGCAGCATCAGCCACTGGACAGGACACTCAGTGGAAGCACAAATGTGGTAAACCTGGACAAGTTCCTTAGGATTCCTCTTCGTTTCCTCCTTGCACTATGCACAAAGGCACCCAACAAATATCACACCCTGCAATCCTTCACTCTTCAGAGATGTACATGCCGAGTTAGTGAAGCAAATATGTGGTAAGTTCCCAAATAGTTCTGACTTGCCTGTTCAGCACAGCCTGTACTTTGCTTCCCTTCATTTTAAATCATTCATGAGGAGAGAACAATCTAGGTTAATCCAAAATTAACATGGGTGCCCAACATTATTCTCTTCCTGGTTGAGCCAATTACTCCCACACATACTACATTTTCTGCTGAATATACAACTTCAAACTATCTCTTAAGTTTTTTCCGAAGTATGGTAAAATTAAATACCATGAACCATGGCTAGGTTAAAATTCTGATTTAAATATTTGGGGGACCACATTTCTAATTAGAAAAGAGGAAAATATATATACCTCAGATTTTAATTCTCCTGTTTGACCCAACAACTCTAAGTATAAATAAACTGAGAAAATGTCTCCTTAGTTTCATTTATTCCTAACTGGCAATTTATAGTAATAAATGCTAATCTGGGAGGCTGATTTGATTATTCTAATCACCAAAAAGCCTAGTGAATTTTTTTAATTTTTAATTAAAATTAAAAATTTTAATTTAATTAAAAGAAAGGAAAGCTGGGGGAAAACAGTGAATTCATAACACCACCAAGCACATTTTTCACAAGAAATGCATGGCTTTTAATATTAGTAACTACATAAAAGCCCTCCATGGTTCATTGAATCTCTCTTACCACTCCACCACCACCACCCAGCTCCTGAGCTATTTTATATATGGTAGGACACACGGTTAATAATTTGGACATTCCCCTTCTGTTTTTCTTATCTAAAAGTTGCTTGGTGGTTAATGTGTTTACAGATTTCTTGTGTGCTGTGCTTTCAAGCACAAAGAGTTTAAATTTGTCTCACCATAGAAACAAGAACTCAAAATGCAAAAAAGTAATCATAAACATCAATTGAACCCAACAGGTATAATATTTGCCAAACACTCAGTGTTACCATTTCTCCTTCCCCGATTATTACCCACTGACAACATCTTAGGTGTGGGACAGAGGACAGGCAACTCAGAAGATACTTGGAGAGGATTTTTCCCTCCTTTTTATTTAATCATGTGTAATGTAACCTGTAAGAATGGAACCAGGTTCATCTGCAGCCACCACATTGCCAATGTCCCTTTAAGAATTAGTTCCACTACATTAGCCTTCACAAATATCATAGGAAATTATGTCAGTTTTCTGAAGTATGAAATTGTTATTTATTACTCTGGGTAATGACCACTCAATCCACTGCCTTCAAAAACGTGATTATTTAACCGATCCAAGCATGAGAAGTCTTTGTAGTGGCTAGGAATATTTTGTGTGTGTGTGTTTTATATTTGAGATTTGATTTCCAATATCCAACTGGAAAACACACAAATGTCTACCAAGACATGCAAGAGACAACTGCTTCTTTTCTTAGGTGCAAGGACTGATGTGCATGCCTGGCCATTCCATAACAGTCACTGCTTCCACCATCCTCCAACCCCTCCTCCTCTGCAGCGTGGAGGGAACCGGAGCACACTGACGGTGACTATTTGAGCTCTGAAGGAGAAATCAAGAGATGGAGGTGGCATCACATCTGCAGGTGCATACCTATGCTTCGTCATATAAAATGTCACCGGGCATATGCACAAACTACTAGTTTAGAAGTCATAACGTCCATGCCCTCTTGTAGGTAAAACAAGGGAGGTCTGGTGACATTAGAAGTGACTTAAAAGCCATACAAGTCATTAGTGGCAAAACCAGGACAGAAATCCAGTCACCGTAAAGGCTGCTTCCCTGCTTACTTTCTCACTGCCTGCCTCACAGCACTCAGTTGCCTTTCCTGGCTCTGTGATGAATGTGATAAAAATAAACACCCAGGGAGAAGTGGGGGGCGAATAGAATGGCCATCAGTGGTTTCACAATTTACATCCACAGGATGTTTCTGTAAGATCCTATCATTCTTTTCTTCCCATCCTTTAAGATCGATTCTATTTATTGCCTTTTCATGAGTTTTATTCAAAATCTTTGCTGTTTTTAAGTAAATTAATTATACCCACATTAAATTATAGGGCATATATCCATAAGTTTTCAGTTTAGCTTCTGAGATAATTTACTGACACTGATCCAGCTATCTTTTTGAAACAGATAATGTTCAAAAAATTTTGAAGATCCTGCTTTGCCTTATACTTCTATCCAAATATATTCAGGAAAATACTCAATACAGTGCTCTGTTCTTTAATAAGGTAGTTACCGAGGGTGACAAAGGGGTCGTAAAAAAAACCAACAGTCTATCTCTTCTTTTTAATTGTTTAACTTTATTACTGTTGCACCATTTATACAATTACATATAATTTCAATGCATCCATTGTACTTTTTTTTGTTTTTTTTATTCATTTTTTTTTTTTCCATTTTCCAATGAGTGGTGTGTTGGTGTCTGTGACACAGAATGGAAGAGAAACTGGAACTGCAATGAACGCAGACTTTTTTTTTTTTTTTTTTTTTCATTTCCACTGACCAATAAACAGAACTACAGGTGCACCCAACCACGGACATGCATTAACTCGTCATGAGAAATCTAGGTAGGCTAAGTAGGATGAGAGAATGTTTGTTACTCCCAAAAATATCTGGAGAGGAAGAATGGAGGATTGGCATCGAGATACATGTGGACAAGCTAAGTGGGCTCTGTCTGAAAGTTGGCATTCATCCACAACATTAAAAAAATATCAAAATAAGAAAGGCTGCAAATTAAAAAGAAAACACAGAAAATACTGCTTTCATAAAGATCTGATTGCCTTGGCACAGGCCCTGTGGGCAGAATCAAACGCATCACTCCCAACTGCCCTGGTAGAAGAAAAGCCATCCGGATCTTAGCGGCGGAGTGCGTGACACAGCAGTCAGTTCAGGTACAAACGATGTACTGCACTTTCAGACATTGATCTTTAAAATCCTGGACTTCTTGGTAAAGTTGACTGAAGGTATATTAGATATTTCCCCACAAAAATACTATTTGGATTCTCCCCACCCCCTCCCTCCCTTGATGGGACACATCCTTTTTTTTTTCCTTGGGCAATACATATCATTACTTCCAATTTGAAACAAGTTAGTGTAGGACAGAGAGAGAGGAGAGACAGAGAGAAAGAAAGAGAGGAGACAGAGAGAGAGAAGAGAAAGAGATAGGTTTTTTTTGTTGTTTTTTTTTAAGTGGTATTATTTTTTCCCATAGGCTGTCCTTGTCACTCTTTCACTGCTACGGTTTGATCGGAATTAGCTGCCGGGGCCTCGCCAGCCTTAAGCTCTTCTGCGGGGGCTGCGGGGGCCTGGGCCTTGGGGGTAGAACTAGGTGCTTCCGTGGCTGCGGGGGTCTCCTTGTTGGAGGCGGCGGCCTCCGTGCTGCTAGGTTTTGAGTCTGAAGCCGGGGCCCCGTCACTTTTCGCCTCCTGGGCGGCAGGGGCTGCGGGAGCCTCAGTCTTTTTGGGGTCCCCTTCCTCCTTGCCCGGGCCGTCCCCGGCGGCGGGCGCCGCGCTCTCGGCCTGGCCCGCGGCGGCCTCGGCGGCTCTGGGGGCCTCGCCGCCCGCAGCGGGGCCGGAGGCCGCGGGCTCCTGCTCGGCCGCCTTCGCCGGCTCGGCCTTGGCCTTGGCCTCGGCCGCGCCCTCCGTCTTCTCGGGCTCCGCCTTCGGGGCCTCCTCCGAGGCCGCCGCGTCCTTCGCGCCCTCCTGCGCTTCCGCCTTGGCCTCGCCGTCCTGGGCCTCCTTCTCCGCCTTCTCCTTGCCCTCCTTGGCCTCGGCGGGCTCGGCGGCCGCCTGGGGCTCGCCCTCCTTCGGGGTCCCCTCCTCTTCCGTCCCCGCGCCTTCAGCCTTCTTGTCTTTGTCCTTGGCCTTCTCGTCGTTCACATTGTAGCCCTTCTTCTTCTTGCTGAGCTTGCCTCCCATCTTGGAGATCTGGAACCAAGCACAAAACAAAACAGAAAAGGGAGTTAGGCTGGAGTGAAAACAGGAGGCTTCGGTTTACAGGGTGAGGGGTTCAAACCCTGCTGGGCCCCATGCCCCCACCATGGGTGACATGGCGAGTTTTACTTGTTACATATAATTAAATTATTATATAATACAATTTTCACACAATTGAATGTAAAAATTAAAAAACAATGAATCAAGAAAAATTCAGGAGCTCAGTTAAGTGGATTTTACCATAATTTAAAATAATTTTTTTTTAAACCAATGAATCAACGAAAGAGATTAAAGAGCTCAGTTGTAGAGCTCTGATTCACAGCAAGTTGAGGGAATAATAAGCTGAGATCAAAGAATCAGGGATTAGAGACAAAGCTCGTCAATCGCAGAGAGGTGGAGCACTATTTGTTTCTTATCTGCCTTCCCAGGTCGGCCTCACACGCCAAGTATTGAACACTTGTGTGCAAAATGGCCGTGACAGCCATTTTAGGTCTGTGCTAGAGCTAGTACAAGCCTTCTTAATTTTAAAATACTTTTCTGGAGAAATTGCACAGCTATAATTGCACAGCTAGAAATCACAAATTTCTAGAAAAAAATCCAAACTACAAACTCTTTTTAAACTCCATGATTCATTTATCAGTTTTATACAAGCAAACACATCTTCAAAGACAAGGCAAGCAGGATTCAGTCTGTCTTGTTATCCAGCAGGAGCAGTTATATAAAGTATAGTGTCTCTAGCTATTTTTAGTTCCCTAGTTGTGTCTGACTTGTATTCATGGCCTTTCAAGGTATTTTTAGCTTGGAAAAAAGTTGCATAGTAGTATAAAATTGCTCTTCATTATCAATTTCCTGATTAGAATTCAAACTATACATGTAAGTTCAGTGGCCATTAACAGCCTTTCCACTCAAAAGTTAAGTTTCCAACTGTCTTGAGGCTGCGACTTTGAAGGAGTAAGGAGCTCTGATTGTATTTGAATCCTGAATTTTTCTCCTCTGGTAACAAAGCATTAATCCAGATAAATAATAAATTTTAAATGTATAAATAATAAATTTCATCCAGAACCATACCAGAGCTAAGCAGACTCTTTTTTTTTTTAATCTTTGTGTGCATTTTTATGGCATCACATATCAGTGAGAACCCAGGGAAATGCTGCTCTTGTGAGGAAAATCAGTTACTTTTTCCCTAATGAAGCATGGCAGAAATCACATTCCACTAACCCCTTTAGTCCCCACAAATAAGAGAAATCCAGAAGAGGGAGAGAGTCTTGCCTGGGCCCCAGGAGAGGTTAGAAAGTGCAGAGGAGACCACCTGGTTCTGGCCAAGGCAGAGTCCTCTGTAGAATTGTAAAGCACTCCTTGACCAGCCTTTTTGTTTTTGTTCTTTTAAAAATAACATCCATTTAGAACAGAAAATTTGCTATTTATTCATTACACTCCTTGGAATCATGATTCATGATAGTGAAATAACCTACATTTATCTTATTTAAAAGTCAGGTGTTGGGTAGGAGAGAACTATTCTTCAGTCAAAATTCTGTCTTACCACTCTATACTAATTTCCTGTCTGGAGTGACTTTAATAGATAGCTAGGGGAGAAAAAAAGCAATAAACTGAAAGATGACTAAAATACTATTCCTGTTCTCAAGGCAAGTCTTTATTATGTTATCCGAGAAAGAATTTCTTTTATATGTTTTTTTAAAAAAGGAATGGCTTTTGGTCAACACTCACTTTGGACATCTGATGGATTCTAATTGACTTAACTTTTATTTCTCCCTCTAAAGTAGGAATAAACATATACTTATAGAGCAAAAATAAGTATACTTTTATCCTATAAGCAATTACAAAGCAATAAATGAAAATATAAAGAAGTAAACTGGACCAATATTTTCAATTGTAGTTTATAACTCTTTCATTGAATTCTTAATTAGTCAGTATGTATGAATGTTCTACATCAAATATCCGATATTTGAAAATACATTTGGGTACATTTGGTTAGGCTAAATAAGAAATAGGAAACCTGAAAAGTGTGCCCTTAGAATCTTCTCTCAATTCAATAATAGAAACCCATATACCAGCTTAGAAATTACAGACGGTAAGACAAAGTGTAAATGTAGTGGACTTTTTGTAGACATAACATAGGGGTGCCATTTTCTGACACCCACAGCATGAAATTCTATACAGCAATCCTCACGGGTTTAAAGTCATGTTGGCTTGCAAACCTAAAATCTGAGTTACTAAAATTGGTTTTCGGAAACACAGTTAAGGCCACGTTCTATTCTTTGTTTTAAACCCAGCTGCCATTTGTTTCTGGGTCAAAAATGAACGCACATAATCAAGTTGTAAGGAAGAAAGTATGTTTGCTTTTCAAACGCAAAGTTAACAAAGGCCCCCTGATTTTTGCCAATTTACCTGTGTTAGTTATAGTGAGGTACCAGAGGGAGACTTATAGAATCCACTAGAAGCCTGGAAAAGCAGAGTCACCTGGCTATTTCCCAAGACAATATGGATGAAGACCTTGTTGACACCCACGGGTAAATTAAAATTACGATTTAAAATCTAGTAACTGTTTCCTAGGTGTTGGACACAATCCTAATCCCAAACATCTTACAGAAATTATTTAATCTTCTCAACAGTACCATGTAGTAGTATAACATTACCATTCCCCTTTTACCGATAAGGAAACCAGCTGCATTCGTGGAGCTGCACGATAAGCAAAAGGCCAAGTCCACAAAATTCAGTATGGCAGGAAGGCAGCACCTAGGAGGTGAAAGGAACTGGCAATAGGGCAGAGCTCTCAGCCCAGGAATGTTACCCACCCTGGTTACTAAGGTTGGTGCCACCTGTGCTGGCTCAGAACTCAAGATGTTGAGAAGATAAGGAAGACATTCAGTATTTCAGGTACTCTCAGCCTCTAAGCTTTTCATCTTCCTATTGGCCAGAAGAGCTTTGTATCAAGAAAGAGCAACGGACATACAGTTTAATGATTCCGCTCATTTCTATTACTTCTAATTTTGAAAG